>NW_017307263.1:511564-511792 GCF_000935625.1 Nanorana parkeri | reverse complement strand
TTGTGATACATAAATAATTTACAGCAGGAGCTCTAGCAGCTTAACCTTAACTTTGCATGGCAGTCGAAGGGTTAATTCTGCATTTGCATGTAGACTGCCCTATGTAACATCCACATGTGATGCTGAGCCTCCATGATTGAAAGAACTGAAATGCAATAAATGAAAGGGATGAGCCGGGGACAGCAAGTCTGGGAAGGGTTAGATGATGTTGGACATCCTCCAGCCAGA
>NW_017307263.1:500197-510507 GCF_000935625.1 Nanorana parkeri | reverse complement strand
CTCTATCTGACTTGATGAAGCATCTAATGCACACTGTGTGAAGCTCCCAATATGACATGAAATCAGCATAGACTCAGAGGGGAATTTATCAAAACTGGAGCAGAAAAAAAACTGGAGCAGCTGCGCACTGCAACCAATCAGCTTCTCTCTTTCATTTTCAAATCTTAACTGAACAATCTGAAGAGAGAAGCTGATTGGTTGCCGTGAGCAACTGCTCTAGACTCGCTCTGCTCCAGTTTTGATAAATCCCCTCAGTGTTTTGAAATAATGGGCGCCAAAAAAAAAGGTGAAAGAGTCCAAAAAACACGTTTAATTATTCATAATTGAATCAAACGAAAACAGCCAACGTGTTTCTGGGGCAATAACACTCCCCCTTCATCAGGGCTTAGAATGGGATGAGGATTTGATTTGACTCAGAAGATATAATCAAATGGATCCTATATATTATTTGGTATAAACCCTCTTTTAGGTGCTGGAATTGTAATTGTGTACTCCAGAGCGGGCTGCAGTTGCAAAGAAAGGACTTTATCTAATGTCCTCCTGGCGCCAGGAGGACATTAATTTACACGGAGGGGGGGTGTTAATTTACCACATATTCATTAATCTGTCTACCTACATACACTAAATGTTATTTGTAAGTACCAAGTATTTTGTTAAAGTAGTAGTAAACTCTCAAACTTTTGCAATATTTAATCCAGATCAAACAAATACACTTCTAATGTTGCAGTATTTATCCCTGCTCCATTCATGCAATAAATTGAAGCCTCATGAAAGAATAAAGCTGGCCATACACCTATAGATTTTCTATGGTGAGATGGAAAAGGTGTAACACATTCCTCCATCTACGCTAAACTGTGTGGATGGAGGAATCTCCCACTGGGCCAAGCTTCAGTATCTTGCTAGTCGGTCCCGCTGGCTCTCAAAATACCTGAACAATCTGACTGGATGTAGAATCTTCAGATCTTCAGATGGGAGCAAGCAGCAGAGACACAAGTAAGTAATACCGTACATTTCTAGTAGTTTTCAGGAGTCCCTCCCTCCAGCACTGATGCTGGTCTCTGATCTAGACTCCTGTCTCTTCCTGTCCCACGGATTCTGTGCGGGTGCACGCTACTGTTCTGTTTGCATTGACTTACCTTGTGTCTCTCCTCTTCTACCGGCCGAAGATCTCTACTGTGCATGCGCCCGCCCCATGATCCTTTGCGGCCGCCGGAGAATCTTCAGATCTTCGGACGGGAGCATGTGGCAGAGTTTTAACCCTTTTGTTAACTTTTTTTATGTTTTTGCATATATCTACTGCTTGCTATCAGCAGATATATGCAAAAAAGTGAGGGTTTAATTGTCCTTTAATTCCACTGAGTTGTACCAAGTACATCATGTTTCAGTTAATTCATTTAATGCAGGGCTGTCACTGAGGTATTCGCCGTCTGAGATGATGTTGTTCCATGGGGAAAGGGGGGTGAGTTCAAAGATTCGTCCTGAACTCAAAAAACCTTGTAATATGATATGAACAGAGATTCAACTTAGGCTGCCAATGCTTCAAACCATTTCCCGAGGCTTGTAGAAATAAAGGTTTGTCCATATTACACATTGCTATCACACTAAACCCACTGATGATAATGACTGCCATGTCTGGCATGTGCGCCATAGGACCTCCTCTGCAGCAGACGTTGCTTAATAAAAACTAATCATTATATGCTGTGCACAACAGAATATCTTTAACACAAAAATTAAATGTATATGTGACAAGCAGAAGAAAATGCTGGTGACCTATTTTCTTCAATCTTGTGTTTTGCACGGTGCCATCCGTGAAGTTACTTCGAGCACCATTTATTTGATTGTTGGCCGGGACTGCTGAAAGGTGTGCGGAGGGCACCTCCATCAATTGTATGTGACAAGCAGGACATTGCTAAAAACAGTCCAATTGTCACAACCCCTCCTGAAGTAACCAGTTAAGTCCGAGGAAAGTGGTTGAGAGTGATAGCTTACTTAAAGTAGAATGAAACCTTCTTTTTTTGCACATATCTACTGCTAGCAAGCAGTAGGTATATGCTAAAACATTTTTAAAAAATTAAAAAGTTACCAAACAGGTTATTAGTCACCAATATGATGAATATCAATACATGTGGCTGCTTCATAACCGTATGCAAGATCAGTTTATATAATACAGTGATCCACTGAGGTGCAGCAAATGGCTTTGATGATAGAGATATGATCTGACAACAAACTGTATTTGGAGATTACTGCCAGTCATTAATATAAAGTGATATCAAAATACTGTACTCTAATGATACATTGATAAATAAGATATTCACTGCATTGTCTGGTATGCTATTATCCCCTAGGGGATAAACATTATTAGTTTTAATGCTGTATTTCAATAATAAAACTATGTTTGTAACTTGCACATTTGGACCAGGCTGTATAGGTGGTAATAGTTTTTCTATATTTGGATATGGAAATTGTAAGTCTTTAGCAGTCCCCCTTTTTTAGGAGCTGTAAACCTTTTGAATAAGGCTGAGATACCCTGAGGTATCTCAGTCTCATTCAATCTCAGGCTTAGTATCCCCATTGTTTTAAGTTTTTTTTTCTTTTGCCAGTTTCAACGCAGTAATTGACAGCAATTTTAAGATTTGGTGATCATTTAAACAAAGCTAAGTTGAGTCTAATTATTATACCAGGCCATCATCATCTTGCCAGCTTGCTTATTCAGCATCATCATGAAAATGTCAACACTAAGGCACACATTTTACCAAGGGTGCTATAGCAGATGCAAGCATTTGTATTGTAGGGGAAAAAGACAGATTACATATACTTCTCAGTTGGGTTTAGTGCCACATATTAAGGTTAAGACATCAGCAGGAGCAGTTGGCAGACTTTCCAGCTGACAGGTTAAGCACTAACCCATCTTTTACTCATGTTGGTCTAGACATTTTTGAGCCATGGATGGTAATGGCATATAGAAACCAATGTGTTAAGGAAAAAAGCAAATGATGGGCAGTGTTGTTCACCGGCATGTGCGTGCAGTACACGTCGAAACTATAGAATTTATTGATACCTCCATTTTTATCAACACCACAGGGCAATTTCTTTACATCAAAGGACCAGTAAAGCTGTTCAGGTCTGACTGCAGAACTAATTTTAATGAATCCCGACTATTGAATAGATGATAAAGCTGATGATGGATAATAAAGTTGTACATTGGTTTTCAACCCTTCTCATTTTTCCCATGTGGGTGGCTAATTTGATAAAACAACAGAAATAACACTTAAAATACTGGACTCCATGTTGCTGCACTTGAGTTCCGCAAGGCTTACTCAGGAGAGCCTAGCTATACCTTCCTAGCAGGAGTGTCTACCTTAATTTGGACATTTTGTCCCAGTGTCTATAGATCCCCAATTTATACCTATACAAATTTTAGCAACTCTTCTTACTCGTAGCGTAGGGCTGTTCTTGTTCCACCGGGAAACTTTACCAAAGCAAATCTATACCTGAAGAAGCATGTGCAGCACCTTGCCACTTACTTTTTGGGTAGATGGAAGAATTAATATTTTACTCTTCTGCAAGGATGCAGAGCGTGTCAAAATCTCAACCCTAATCTACAAGTTAGAGATCTTCTTCTGCTGAAAGACCAACTGACTGGCCCATGAGATTCATCATTAATAGCTTTTGTAATGATGATGATGATGACAAGGTACACATGGAAGAGGTCATGGTTGCAAAACAATGTACCATACAGACTTTCTATTTGACCCATCACTGAACATGTATCGCTCTTACCATTTGAAGACTTAACTTGCATCTCCTGCACATAGTAGGAATTGCATATTAGACATGTGCACTGCCAAAAAATTTGTTTCGTTTCGTTTCGTTTTAAATTCGGATTTGTGTTATTTCGTTTTTCAGGATTCGGGTGTGAAAGTCAATTCGGATTCGGAATTCGGATTCGGACGAAATTCGGTAGCGTTAGTACGAACGTTCGTTTCGTTTTCGTTTCTTATTCGTTTCTTATTCGTTTCGTTCGTTTGCAGCAAAAGTGACATTTGAGGGGGAAAAAATATTTTTCTCCTTTTCTAATGTCACTTTGCTTCAACGAACGAAACGAATAAGAAACGAATAAGAAACGAATAAGAACAGAAAACGAAACGAACGTTCGTACGAACGCTACCGAATTTCGGAAATGGAAATTCGGATTCGTTTGCATTCGTTATGTCTGTAATTCGGAATTCGGATACATCCGAATGTCCGAATTTACGAAAATTCGTCCGAATTTCGATTCGGAACGAAACGAATCGCACATGTCTATTGCATATACACCTAAATGGAGAACGTGCCAAGGACATTGACATGATAATACATGTAGGACCATATATACCATTCCCTTGCCCTTTACAGTTGTTTATGATGTAACTAGTGTAGTGGTATCTGACATACCATGTAAGGAGTGTACTGCCTCTGGCTGTTTTAAGTCAATATAACTGCATTTGTTTTGCTGTATATGCATTCTACTTATACGGTTTATGCTGCCATCACTCTATTTAACTGCACTCATTTATCTGGTAATCCCATTGTGATATAAATTCTCTTTTCTCATTTTAAGTTTGTTTCCTTTTTCCTGCAAGACACATGCTACTGAGCTAAGGAGAACAATATTTATTTTAACCTCTAAATACTTTAGTCTACCATATTATCTGTGTACCTACATTCGTCTGTCTATTTCCATTGAATATTTGATGTGTAGTTATTTTGATGAGGTCATATATTTGAAAAAGATTTTCTGTAGTGATTGTCTCCATTTAGGCCAGGCTTAACCAGAGTGTCCCAGGTTGCTGAGAGCTAGGTGGGGAGATGTGTACGGGCCATACAAATCTCCCCACCTGCCGCCCCCTCCACGTGATCGAAAGAGATGCCTCATTAAAGGAATGGCCTCGCTCCTAAGCCTTTCTGAAGCACTGCACCAAAAGCAAACCGAATAGCATTGGAGCTACCCCTTTCTGTTTCCTTTCCTCATTTTCATGACCTCCCAAAGCTACCCAGGACTGAGAGGCCTATTAGACTTTCAGTGTATAGGGTCAGAAAGCACTAATGAAACGCCACCAGAGTGAAGCCCTTGCAAAATGCCATTCCACTTCCTAAAGTTCTCCCTTGAGATTCACCCACAGCTATCAAAATCCAGCTGCAACATTTTTCGAGCTCCCTGGAGCAGGTCTATTAAAAAATGTGTGTGCTATTTCTGAGATGGAATCTTAGCAACTCTCTAATTTATACTTACCCTAAGGTCCCATGTAACTAACCTTTTTTAAAAGAACCCAGTCATACTGGTCTCGTGCAAAATGGATTTCTTGCACTGTTCCTCCTCCTCCTTTCTTCCTACACAGGGAACCTGTGATTTCTAGTTCTTTATCGGTCTCTCTTGCTATGGTCTTTCCATACTCCTTGCCACATTCCCCTACACACACACACACCTTCTTTCCATTCCCTTACCCTGACAGTGCAGAGAGTTACAATACGTTTTTGCCTAGCTCATGCCTAGTTTACAAACATACTGTATGTCATGTCATGCTGGTCTGTACATTTTCCTATCACTGTGAAATCTACTGTATGTTGCTGATTGAAATTAACAATGCTCTTTGGAACTCTATGCAAGTGCTTGTACAAAATGATATCTGCAACTGTCATATTCCCTCTCTTTCTCTCTTAGTAAAACTTTATTATTTAAAAATGTTTTTGCTTGTTCACAATATTTCTCAAGAGCAATGATTTTGGCCCTCTTTTTAGATATCAAACTGGCTTTGAGAGCTGGACTATACCTTCATCTCTGTGCTCAAAGCAGCTTCCCACAAGCTCACATATATTTGCAGAAATAATTGCCACTGACCGGAAGAAACAGACGACAAAATATGCCACATTGTATCCATCTACTTCTAACTAGCTCTCTCTAATACATCACAGTGGAAAAGGGGTTAAATGAACACACGGATACTTCAAGCCCAGATAATGACGGCTCAAGGGACATTCCTTTTCAGTATTCTTCAGTATGCCCATTGATTAATGAAGGCAGCTGTGACAAAAACGGCAATCTAGCCTTAATCACCATTGATAAGTTCTTCTACAAGGAGTCTTTTTGTCTCTTCCATCCAACTATAGGCACCAAATCATATCCGAATGGGATTCAATACATATAGAGGTCATTGCGATACGAGAAAGCAAGGTGCTTTCACGCATCCATGACAAATATATTTTTTCTCTTATGGTCCTGATACACATGTATATGTTAATAAGAGCCTTACGTTTTAACCCATCTACACATTAGAAGGTTTATTGTTGAATGTCATGCTTCATTGTTTTTAATGGTAGTTAGCAACTGATGGCTCTGTCCTAATTTATATATTTTGTATTATAAATCTTTTTGCATTCAGTTTGCTTGTCCCGATCCTCTGTTAACCTCTCTAACTAGCTATTCAAGCAGTATAAAAGGGTAATCAATTAAGGTTCGGATCTCCAGGCAGAAACAAAAACTTTTTCTCTGCAAAATTTTGTTTCAGTCTGCTTTTTGAACAAAAATCTAGATCATCGGAGGGCCCTTATCTCTATGGGTAAATACATGTTCCCATCCTGGTCCCACAATATCTTTGTTCTGGACATTACGGGAGCCCATGATATGCAAAAGTACATGTACAGAAATGTTTTTCCTTTGTTCAGTCTGTTGTACATTAAATTAACATTAAACTATATTTACATTTGTATAATCTATTGTCGAATGGGTTCATCACTTCTTTGTTCACATCGCTTCTCTGTCCAGCCTGTTTTGGCCAAAGTTGTCAGACATCCATTTAACAAGCAATTGTCAACATCAAACTAGGAAAATGCTGTGGACCTTGGAGCTTTACAGTCAACTGCTATAAATTATTCCAAGAGAATATCATTCTGTTCTACGTCAAAACTGTCTTGGCCTCCTTTCCCTTTCCCAGGCAGATGCTAGATCCCTGATTAATGTGAACACCAAACTCTGTGTACCCGTCCCCTTCTACTGACGTCCCTTGCTGCGGCGGCCTCCTCACCGTCCCCCGCTGCCTCCAACTCACGTCCCTTGCTGCCACCTGTTCACCGTCCCCCGCTGCCTCCGGCTCACCATCCGCTCGCTGCATCCTCCTGGCCGACTCCTCCTGGTCTGCGATTGCCCTGTTACTTCATGAGGCTGCCGGGCTGAGGCATTTTCGCCGCTCCTCTGCGGAGTGCCGCCCAAGGCAAACGCCTTGTTTGCCTTGCGGCAAATACGCCCCTGTGTGCAACAATGATCAAATCACATCTCTACAGTGTATCATTCATGGGAACCAGTTTTGGGATGCTGTTTTGAAGGGTGATCACACCAAATATTGATTTGATTTGAATTTTTCTGTTGTTCATTTACTTTCCATTTTGTTAATTGATAAAAATAAACTATTAACACTTTTATTTCTGAAAGCATTCTTATTTTACTACATTTTTTCACACCTTCCTAAAACTTTTTCACAGTACTGTATGTCTCATAAAACACCCTGCTGTAGCCCTGTAAGGGATTCTTTTTTTTAAAGGACTATTCGTTGACTTTTATCAACACAAACCATCACTCTGTGCAGATGATCTCTTCTTATATTTTAACCAGCTACACATCAGATTTCCCAATATCCTAAAGGAGTTTAAAGTTTAAATGGCATCTTACTTCATTGCAAGGTTACCAATGTGACGGCCATGCCCGGTCCGAAATCACTGCACATCCTCAACATGTGACTATATGCTGTTCTGAACTGATGTGAGAGATACCATTCCCAGCCTCACCCTGCACAGAGATTTCCCAGCTCGTGGGACAACAATCTCAGGCCGTCACTAGGGTCGGTTAACTCTGCAGTTAACCCTTTACACACCAAATGTTTGCTGCCACCACGTGTTTTTAATGGAAAACGCAAACCAATCTTAGCAAGTGCTGTGACAATTCAATAAAGTTAAACAAAGCCTATGATACCGCTGTCCTTTCAGACAGGAATATGACAGGTTTCACTATACAGTAGCAATCTGGGCAAGGATACTTTAAGTTCTTACTTAGAGCGTAGAGATAAGCGTAACGATTTTTTAGATCGTCTTTTAATAAAAGAAACGGTGCAGGAAAAATATACAGAAGAAGATGTTAATAAAGACAAATATATAACAACAGTACAAATGAAAAGGAATAAAAACAGAGTATTTAAAAAGTCCTTGGTTTTGTAAGTTCTGACAGAGTCCAGTTCAATAAACACAAGATGGATGTGAATGGCTCTTTCTCCTAGTAAGGCTTGCAGAGATTCTTTCTGGAGGTTAAAGGGGAATTCTTCTTGGATGTTACACAAGCTTCTCCTTCTTCACTGAGACTGTGCGGCCCGGTACCATTTGGTCCGCGGACCGATACCGGTCGGCGGACCGGGGGTTGGGGAACACTGCTCTAGGGGGTGTCACGGAGCCAGCCGATAAGGCAAGGTTGGGAAGGGTGAGCAGGATGGCTAAGCCTTTATGATGCCCTTCTCTGCTCCTACCTAACTGTCAATGTTCATTTTATTAATCATATTTCTCGATGATCATAAGATCCTAAATAGGCTATAGATTATTGTGTTTCATTAAATTAGCTTCTAATCAAGTCTGAATTTGGTAGGTGTATGACCTATGGCTGGCCCAGGAGGGTTAATCTGGCTTGTCAGTCCTCTGACCAATATAACCCACCCATGATTGATATGTGTGGATTTCTCTTGACAAGACGCAGCTATATATGCAGTTACTATATGCAGTTACAGTAGTTTGACAATATAATTCTTCGATTCAGAGTTATGATTTTTTGGTTAATATTGTCACTCTCATTTTATGAGTCCAGGTGGCACCAGACTGCGCACAGATTCTGTAGGCAGCCGGGTGAGATCTGGACGAGTCTTTTGAAGTTTTACTTTTTTGCCACAAGTTTTTGGAAAGTGATGAAATTAGGTGAAAAGCTATCATTTTCAGTTTTATTTCTAACACACAGTTTGGGCATTGTGATAGTTTGGGGAATATAGCACAATGGTAAGCGCTAAGTGACCACTCCTGAAGCCGACTTTAACATAAAAGGACAGTCTTTATTCATCAAAAAGGTCAACAGTGCATGATAAAAGAACAGTTCATTGGACTTACATCACAACAAAATGGTTTGGGTCTCACTGACATCTGGCTGTCCCACACACTCCCAGTGTGATAGTCCCAGGATTTTCCCTGGAAATACAGTCCTCAGCAGCTTTCTTCAGCTCAAGGCCTGTTAGTATTCACCCCTCGTGGGTCACCATCTCTCTCTGTCTCCCTGACAGGTATCTCAGGGTCACCAACCCTCTGGACCTCTCCAGCCATCCTGGCTGTTTCCCTTGTGCTTACGCACGCAGCAGAGTCTGCCTGTCGTCGTGTGTCTCTTGCACACCCACAACTCTCCTCTAAAGCACTGGGCTGGCATTAAAAGGATTAACTTGTATTAAAAGGATTTAAGTTCAGAAGTGGTCTGTGTGTCCCTTTCTTATGTTCTTCCTTTTTGTTATAGTATGCTTTGGGTGGACCCCTCTGTATGTCCTTGTGCAGTTATCAGTAAGTAATGTTTAGGTCTTTTATTATTAGTATAAGAACGACTTCACCACTAGGTTGAGGATGTGCCGGGCAAGGCGAATGTGTGAATGACTAGCACTGCCTATTTTTTTTACATATAGGCAGGAGCTGTCAAATTAGTCAGTTAGCGGCGGCAGTTCGTCAGGAGCGCCGGCGTCAGTAATTTTTTCTATTTCGGCCAGACGTTCATCCTGATTGACGCTGGATTACATCGCGGAACGATGTGATTGATCATGGATTGTAGCGTTGGACGATTTCTGTGAGGTTTTTTTTTTTGGACAATAAAAGAATTGTCAAAAACTGTTTATGTTCAATTAAAAGATTTTTTCTAAGGTGTTGTGTGGTTATTTACTTTTGACTTAACCCTTTGGTGAATGAGTAGGGGTAAAAACTACCCCTTACCCACTCACAAGGCGGTATCTGAGTACCCCTTTATGAAAGGGGGTACCCAGATGCAGATGATTCCCCCTGCCCACAGACCCTCACAACGACCGAGCCAGGGTTGTGGGGAAGAGACCTTTGTCCTCATCGCAAGGGCGAGTGGCCTGGTATGGTGCGGGGGGGGGGGCTCACTCGCCCCCCCCTTTCCTGCCCTGCCAGGCCAGTGCTCAGTTTTTTTTGGGGGGGGGTGTTGGGGTCCCCCTTAAAACTCCTACCAGACCTAAAGTGTCTAATGACTTTTG
>NW_017307263.1:494967-498815 GCF_000935625.1 Nanorana parkeri | reverse complement strand
ACGACCCCCCCAACCGCCGAGCGGGGGTGGTGGGGAAGAGCCCTTTGTCCTCATCGCAAGGGCGAGGGGCCTGGTATGGTGCGGGGGGGGGGGCTCACTCGCCTCCCCGTTTCCTGCCCTGCCAGGCCAGTGCTCAGTTTTTTTTGGGGGGGGGTGTTGGGGTCCCCCTTAAAACTCCTACCAGACCTAAAGTGTCTAGTATGACTTTTGGGGGGAACCCCACACATTTTAATTTTTTTTACATTGGGGGTCCCTCCTAACATTCCTACCAGACCTAAAGGGTCTGCTTTGAATTGTTACGGGGGACCCCACACTGTTTTTTTGAGTTTTTTATCTATCTTTTACAATTTGCAGGGAGTCGCTTGGGCGGACTCTTCTCCCCGCTGTGGCTGTGCTGAGCCGAAGCATATGCGTTTGCCTCGGCTGTGTGCTTCAGCTGCCTTCAGCTGCTGTGCAGGCTATTGTGAATAGCGTGTACAGCAGCCCCTCAGTTTGGCTTTCATTGATTAATTTTTTTCTGTAATTTCAGTACTGTTGTTTTTTGTAGTCTTTTGATGTAGTCTTTTGTAGGCATGTAGACACTTCCTGTCTACATGCCTACAGTCCAATGATGCACTTCATGCATGACATTTCACAGGGCAGGTTTTTGGATGTTGACAACAGCAGTATAACTATAATTGGTGCTTTAAATTGCCCGGGGCACATGCCCCCCCTAGATTCAGCACTGCCCCAACCATCCACCAGGCCTCCCCTTCCCCCACACTGAGCCACTATTACCTGGCTTTTCCCACTTTTTCTATGTCCCGCAGCCTGCTCAGTCCGGGTACTGACGAGATGCCCGGCCTCCTGCAGAGCCCGCACTGTACTGAGAGCCGCGCATTCCTTGTGACAGCTGCTGCTTGAGTCAATGAGAGGCAGCTCCGGAGCCTCCGTGCCGTTTCAATGCCTGCACGGCATCAGAGGGGCCCGGGGACCACCAAAATTTTCTTGCGGACCACCAGTGGTCCACCGACCACCGGTTGGCGACCGCTGCTTTAAATTTTAGTGTATATAATGTTAACTGAACTATGATGTGTAAAATAAAGGAACACAATTAGATACCCCAAAGCCTCTGCTATAGTAAATATGAATAGGACAGGTAAAACCAAGATACACCATTCAAGATGCAATGTAATTTTGAAAACAAATGTAACCACAGCTAGGTGGACAGCTGGATCACATGTTCTGAATTGCTTTAGAAAACAGACATTTTTATATTTGATATATTTGAAGTTTAAAGCCAAATTATTTTTAATTTTGTTTAGCTATGTATAGAGTTGTGAGGTTAGAACCTCTTAGGTTTTTATTGTTGTCTCTGCAGATTCACCCTCTCTTTCTCTTGGTGACTGTTTTTATCTGGACTAAGAGTGAGCGGAAAATCTCCCCAATGGGCAACAGATGGCAACAAAAAACTGTAAAAAAAAAAGTTCATTTTAGTTGAATTTTAAGTAGTTGTCTATAAAAATTTTTTAAAAAAAAGCAAACATAAAATGGCTGTACATATCAAGACTTGTTACAACTACAAATAATAGGACCAGTGTTTAAGAGCTTTAGTTCGCATAAGATCTGCTTTTCTCCCCATACAGGTCTATGGAATGCAAAAGCAGCTTGAAGCAGATAAAATGCAGGCCAACTGCAGGTCAAATGCACCTGCAATTAATTCTGAATGATCTCAGAAACATCTCAGACTGATGTAAAATCCAAGCTGCATTTGACCATCGAAAACTGTTGGCCCTTAAGCACATTTTATGACAATAAATAGGTTGCATTGGCATATGCAAGCAATTATGTAAAGTCTGCTGACCTGCCAATGTGTCAGCATAAGGGAACTGATGTAATACAATAAATAAACAGTTTCAGTGCTATATTGTGCATCTGCGGTGTGTGTAATTAGAATTTTGGAACGTAGATAGGTAATTGTGGAGTGTATTTACAACTATAAAGGTAAGGCACTATAGTCCGGCAATGCCTACTTATTCTATATTTCAAACAGGAGTATCTTAATGGACAATACATTTTAGCACTTAGAAGGATGTTGTAAATGATTAATGTGATCGTTATGAAAACAGGGAAATTGACACGTAACTACATAATTCTAGGTTCAGTTAGTGCTTCTGTTTCAAAACATATATATTGAATTTTCAGTATGGTTTTAATTATTAACTTATTTAGTACCAAATTACAATGAAAGTAAAAAGATGTCATGATGAAATGATGTCACAATACATTTAAGTACTAAATGGTAGTCAGTTTATTAGTGAATTATTCATGTATTAGTAAAACAATGTCCTTAATTGTGCCCGGAGTTTTGCTTTTGTGGTGACAGGTTCTCATTTCCTAGACATTTTCCTCTTACTGTATCATTCCCCTCATAGTGGCCTTCCCATTGCCACATGCATTCCACCCTAACTCATAACAACATCCCGCCACACATTCCTAATGCTTGCAGAGATCACAAAAGTAATAGATTATATGTTTTAAGTCTAACAGCTGGATTCACCTCCCCAGTACTCCCATCCAGCCTTCATACATCAAATATGTCTTACCATACTCTTTGGATCCACACAATGTGGATTACTTGAATCACTTCAATCAATTCTGATCCCAGACTTGGGCACACAATTACTAGTTTTACTTTTGCAAGAATAAAGAAGGAATTCAGGCGAAGAGAGTGTTGGACAGCTCCACTGAAGCTGTAGCAGCCTCAGGAAAAGTAAAATATACACGAACTCTGCATACAGGATGTCTTCATGTCATTTCCTATGTATGCAACAAACCAATAGTCGGTGAAGCTTAAACGAGAACTATGAGGTGAGTGCTTTTCACTCACCTCATAGTTCTAGCCGACCTGTGACAATGAGACTGTCACAGGTCGGCTCAGTAGATCGGGAGGTGAGGGAACACATACCGGCGTTCGCTCACCTCTCGATCCTGTCACGGCTCTCTGCCGTGACGGGGGAGGGGCTGGATTCCCCCCTCCCCGCTCCGATCCTCCAGCGCTGACTGGCGGAACGGTTGGGGGAGGGGGCGGGTACAGCTGGCTCTGCCTCTAGACAGGCAGAGCCAGCTGTCACTCACGCATCTGGGTGGATCCAGACATACCGGTAATTGTCGGGATCCGCTTCAGCTGCGGCGTCTCAGTATACCGCAAGCTGTAGCTCGCGGTATACTGAGCTTAGGGTGACGGGAGGACGCTAGTTTGTGTCCTCCCGTTACCCTAAGGAGAACTACGGGGAAAAGCCTTAACCCCATACTTCTCCTTTAAAGTGACATTATAGGATAATTCCCCCCCCCCATGTTAGTGTAAGGACTTACCTTAAATGATGCCTCTTGATCCGATCATCATCTTCTTTCCTGTAGTTTTCAGCTGTCCCTCCAGCACTGGTGCCGGTCTCAGATGCAGCGCTGACTCCTCTCTCTTAACTGGCACTTCCTGTCCCATGGTGTCTGTGCGGGTGAACTCTGCTGCATTTACTTCAGTCGTGTCTCTCCTTGTCTCCCAGCCGAAGATCTCAACTACGCACCCATGATCCTTTGCGGCTGCCCGAGAATCTTCAGATGTTTGGACGTTAGCACGTGGCAAAGACACGGGTAAGTTTTAACCCTTTTGAAAAAATGTTTCTTTTAATGTTTTTGCATATATCTACTGCTTGCTATCAGTACATATATGCAAAAACATAGTAGGCTTTAAGAACCCTTTAATGAATGCAACCCTTACCCCAGGGACCTCTCATCCACACTAAAGCTAGCAAAAGCTATCATTTGAACTACTTTCAGTGATATATTTCACATTAATATTGCATACTAGT
>NW_017307263.1:426533-494956 GCF_000935625.1 Nanorana parkeri | reverse complement strand
CTCTAAGGAAGGGTTGGGCAACTTTGTAACTACAAATCCCAATATGCCTCGTCCTCTGAGAGTCATGCCGGTAACTGTCAGTCTTGCTATGCCTCTAAGGTGACCAGATTTTTAGAATGAAACCCATGCTCACTTTTAACCATACACAAATGAAACCCCCATTTGTAGTAGTCACACCCATAAAATGAACCCCAAGCCCTTAAACAATTGGTTACAAATCTTTGGAACAAGAGGCAGACTTTCAAAATATAAAAGGCAAAATAAACAAATTTAAAATACGAGACACCAAGATATGCATGCATTGTTCTTGAAAGTCTGAAGAAAAATGAGGCACGCAAACCCTTGGAGGAGTGGCCCATAAGTTGGTGTCCCTTCATGGTGCATGGCATGAAGTGTGGGGTATATTAAGCTCAGCAAACATAACATAATAAGGGTAAACTGCAAGGGTTAAGTGCTTGTTTTGTCTAGGGAGATAAAAATCATACTCACCCGAATCGCGATACCGGCTGGCTCCTACACCACTCCCTCCTGCATGTCTCCTCCTCCGATCCAACAATGGTATATCCCTTAGCATTCTCACATTCTAAACACTGTATAGAACATGATGTCTCACAGGACCTTGGACCACTGGGGAGAAGGGGAAGCAAGGCTGAAGGGTCTGGTCTAAGAGGAAGCAGGTTTAGGTGAGTATAACTTTTTTTTTTTTTTAGCTCCCTAGACAAAATGAGCACTTGACCCTTGCAGTGCGGGGGTAGCCCCACTGCAAGGGTTAAGACTTTATCTGCTTTAAACTTTCCTCTACTGAAATAGCTGAAACATTTATTAAGTATTATCAATCATTTTATAATATACAACCTTAGAAATCCTATGGGCGAGTCCTACAATATAGATAAATTGTATGTTTGCAGAGCTGTTTGCTCTGCGAACGTCTGACTCGAACTTGTACATTCACACCGCATTATGGCCACTAGATGGAGCCGAGGAGCAGAGGAAATTTCTGGGCCCGCCATGAAAGTTTTATAAATACACCCCTATCCAGAGTGAGAAGTGGGTACCTTTTTGTAATGTTCATTGTATATTGCCTTATGGCTTTGCTAGTTTACAAGTTGTTGTCCTCACTGTGTTTTATACACTATATTGCCAAAAGTATTAGGACGACTGCCTTTACACGTACATGAACTTTAATGGCATCCCAGTCTTAGTCCATAGGGTTCAATATTGAGCTGACCCACCCTTTGCTGCTATAACAGCTTCAACTCTTCTCGGAAGGCGTCCACAAGGTTTAGGAGTGTGTCTATGGGAATGTTTGACCATTCTTCCAGAAGCGCATTTGTGAGGTCAGGTACTGATGTTGGACGAGAAGGCCTGGCTCGCAGTCTCCACTCTAATTCATCCCAAAGGTGTTCTATCGGGTTGAGGTCAGGACTCTGAGCAGGCCAGTCACGTTCCTCCACCCCAAAATCGCTCATCCATGTCTTTATGGACCTTGCTTTGTGCACTGGTGCGCTGTCATGTTGGAACAAGAAGGGGCCAGCCCCAAACTGTTCCCACAAAGTTGGGAGCATGAAATTGTCCAAAATGTCTTGGTATGCTGATGCCTTAAGAGTTCCCTTCACTGGGACTAAGGGGCCAAGCCCAACCCTGGAAAAACAACCCCACACCAGAATCCCCCTCCACTAAACTTTACACTTGGCATAATGCAGTCAGGCAAGTACCGTTCTCCTGGCAACCGCCAAACCCAGACACGTCCATCGGATTGCCAGGCTGCTTCTACAAACACTGCTTTCACAAACGTTTGTAGAAGCGTCTGCATGCCTAGGTGCTTGATTTTATACACCTGTGGCCATGGAGGTGATTGGTACACCTTAATCCAATGATTTGGAGGGGTGTCCCAATACTTTTGGCAATATAGTGTATATATACTCTTGTTGTAAACTTTTTTGCATTCAACTTAATAAAAATGTATTGACCAAATAAACCCCAGAAAAACAATGTAAACATTTTTAGGTAGGGAAATACGTCAGAGAGTTAAGTCAATTTACCCACGCATACAGATGCTGCTAAATTTGGCTTGTACAAGTAGGCGTCAACAACCACTGGTCACGAAAAGGGTTAATTACCATTCATTAATAACAGTGTCCCATGTCTTCTTCATGATGCTGCAAGAATACAGTCCACACACATTTTCTACAATAAACCTTTTTCAAATAAATATTTTGTTGAGTTGTTTTGGAGCATACTTTTCCTTAACAGAAATCACCACATCTTCCTATACATTATTCATCTTTCATGGCTTACTAGAATCCTTTAAAAGACCTCTTTATCATGTACTTTTAAAATGCCTCAGAATGTGTTATGAGCAACAGTCATCAAATATTAAGGGGCCACGCAAGAGAATGTAGGTTTAAAAAAAAAAAAAGAACTGGAGGTGTTTCCAGGCTGCTCATACTGCATGTCAGTGCCCAACTCCCAGCATTGTAATTTCTCAAATGTCAACAGTAAATTGCAGCTTCTCTAAAATGGAGGAGGCAACAGATCAAACAAGGGAGAGAAAGAGAATAATGCAGAAAGACATGAAAAGACTAGAAAGCAAACTGGATACATATTGTACAGTAACCAATTAAAAAGTCATCATCTGGAAACGTTACATGAAATCTATGTAAAGTCAGTTGTGTATTTGTTGGAGGCTAGACCATTATGCTCTATATTGTTAAAAAAAACAACATTTTATTTATCTGTTTTATTAGGATCTAACAGACATTTTTAGCCGTATTACTTTTCTGTGTGATGGTACACTGCTACTAAAAAGCATTTTTTAAAATAATAAAATGGTTGTGTTGTAGTGTGATTTAGACATTCCTGCCGAAATGAAAAGAGGTGAATGAAAATAAATGAGGTTTAAGCAGAATATATATATTCTGGGTTCTCATTCTCCTCCGTCTTCTTCCAGTGGTGGTGGTCCTGGAGGATGTTGAGTGTGGCACTGATGGGTCAATTGGCAGGGGACAGAACCAGATTGCCAGACCTCTGACGAGGAGACAAGGCTAAGCCACTCAAGTATGCATGAAAACATAGGAACTGGGGTGCAGAAAAATGGCAGCAGGTGCTCTGGACTAATGAGTCAAAATGTGAAATATTTGGCTGTAGCAGGAGGCAGTTTGTTCGCTGAAGAGCGCTACAATAATCAATGTCTGCAGCAACAGTAGAGCATGATGGAGGTTCCTTGCATGTCTGGAGCTGCATTTCTGCAAATGGAGTTGGAAAATTGGTCAGTATCAATGGTGTCCTCAATGCTGAGAAATACAAGCAGATACTTATCCATCATGCCGTACCATCAGGGAGGTGTGTGATTGGCCCTAAATTTATTCTGCAGCAGGACAACGACCCCAAACATACAGCCAATGTCATTAAGAACTATCGTCAGTGTAAAGAAAAACAAGGATTCCTGGAAGTGATGGTTTGGCCCCCACAGAGCCCTGATCTGAACATCATGGAGTCTGCTGGGATCACATAAGGAGACAAAAGGATTTGAGGCAGCCTACATCCACAGAATGTCTATGAACGTTCTCATTCATCTAGGTCATGGTATATCTGTAAAAAAAATAAGTCAAGGCAAATTAACTTGCTGTATTTTTCATGAAGACGTTACACTGGTCATCCAACCAGCTTTCTGGAAAGGTGGTTGCATGACCAGTGAATGGTCTTCAAGAAAAATACAGCAAGTTACAGCAAGATTTTTAGAACAACCTACCTGCCGAGTTCCTTCAACAACTGTGTGCAAGTGTACATAGAACAATGCATGCTGTTTTGAAGGCAAAGGATGGTCACAACAAATATTGATTTGATTTGGATTTCTCTTCTGTTAATTTACTTTCCATTTTGTTAATTGATAAAAATAAACTATTAACACTTTTATTTCTGAAAGCATTCTTACTTTACAGTCTACAACAAAAGTATTTAATTAAGCAACTATTTAGATACCTCACGCAAAAATAATAATACATTTATAATTATTGGTTGTAACAGTCCTTTCAAATAATAATACTATGTAGTAAGTAATAGCTTTCAATGTGAACTTTTTTATATATGTTGAAAAGAGAGAAAAAAATATGATGGTGAATAGTTCTTTGTCCTTTGTTAAACTCCAGGCACGGCATCTTCATTAATCTTACAGATGGTACCAATGTCAATCTTATCTTGTCGCTGTCTGATATAACTAGACTCCCCAAAATGTATAACCTGGGAATCTTTGATGTATGGGTCTGAGAATGGCTGATGTTACGATTCTTTTATCTTGAAACCATGAACTCAATTTCCCATTATATATTTACAGCATAGAAAGAACAAAATGGCTTCCAGTATGCCCATGTTACATTATATATAGATGATAAGTCTAGGCCTTACAGGTTCTTCCTTTTAGCGCTGAACAGTTGCGACAATACAGAGTACAGTGGTTACATAGTTTTTGAGGTTGAATAAAGACATATGTCCATCAGGTCCAACCTATTATGTGTATGTGCATGGTCCTACTGATGTGTGCGTATGTATAGGTCCCTGTGTGTTCTCCTTCTTAAAAGTATTTTCCCATTATATATTTACAGCATAGAAAGAACAAAATGGCTTCCAGTATGCCCATGTTACATTATATATAGATGATAAGTCTAGGCCTTACAGGTTCTTCCTTTTAGCGCTGAACAGTTGCGACAATACAGAGTACAGTGGTTACATAGTTTTTGAGGTTGAATAAAGACATATGTCCATCAGGTCCAACCTATTATGTGTATGTGCATGGTCCTACTGATGTGTGCGTATGTATAGGTCCCTGTGTGTTCTCCTTCTTAAAAGTACTTGTACCCCTGTATATTACGATCCCTGAGGAAATCGTCCAGTCGCCTTTTGAATGATTCCACACTCTCAGTCGAAATCACAGCATGTGGCAGCGAGTTCCAGACCCTGGCTGATCTAACTGAGAAGAATCCCCTTCGCCCCTTGTGCTGACATTTTTTCTCCACCAATTTCAGGTGGTGGCCTCTCGTCCTTGTCATGGAATTAATTGTAAAGAGTTTGCTGCTAATGTCTCCTGTAAACATTTTGTACATGAAAATCATGTCCCCCCCTTAATCTCCTTACCTCCAATGTGAACATGTTTAAATTTAGTAGCCTTGTCTCATAGCTCTGGTCCTCCATCCCCTAAAGGTTAGGAGTATGCAACATACGGCACAGCTTACATAGTTCAATGGTCAAGATGATGTAATGTTCCATGTATAGTACTCCTGACCACCATGCTCAGTATTATCTGCTGTATGTTACATGCGCCCCTTACTGTCGTATGTTACATACTTATGACCAATGGACTATGATTGCTGTACAATATATACTCCTGACCCCTGCACTCTATATGCTATATTGTAATTACATATCACTGACCAAAATGTTTATTGTCTCAACATTTACTGATTGCTATGTTATCCCTGACTATTTTATCAATGTTCTTTTTTAAGGTAGGCTCAGACAAAGTATTAGATCTCTGTCTATATTCTTTTCTTTTTTTTTAACCCCTTCATGACTGAGGCCCTTTTTTCATTTTTTGCACCCATGTTATATTCCACATTTTAGGCCTGAAAATGACTTAAAACCCCCCAACATTATATATTTTCTGAATGCCAAGACCCTATAGAATAAAATGGTGGTAGTTGCAAATTTTTATGTTGCGCAATATTAGCGCAACTCCTTATTAAACCCCAACATTTAGTGAAAAATGTAATTTAATGCCCCAAAACACAACAAAATACCAATTTTTTAAATGACATATAAAAGATGAGGTTACAACGAGTAAAATGATACCCAACATGCATAGGTTACAAATTGCGTGCGTCCGTGAAACGGCGAAAAACTGCAGTACCCCAAAAAGTTCATCCTAAAGGTAGCTCCTCCCCCGGCCCCCGCCCGCATAGCGTGACATGTCACGGGCTTCCCTGGAGGACGTGAGGCTGTGCGGACGGGTGCCTCACTCACGTCCAGGACATCCGGAAAGAGGCAGACTGGCACGAGGCGAGAACTGACTGAGGCCGGTAGGTGAGAAAATAAAAAAGGAGAAATATAAAGGACATATACAATTTGTATATCTCCCTGAAAAGCTCACTCCATTTCTGTTCTGTCCTTCATATATATATGTGAATAACATGATTGATCGAATTACAATGCATGATAGCAGAAAGCCATGATTAGACATAATTAACATAATTAGATAACCAGACTTAACAGAGACATGATTGTTTGTAATTTGACATGATACAGCGTTTTTGAAGGTTTAACAGAGGAGGAGCCTAGTTTTCTCTCAACGTTTTGCGCTTAGGGGCGCTGTAATGGATGTGGTATATATTCTTCAGGAGAGGGAGGTTGTTCAGGTTAATTATGTCTAATCATGGCTTTCTACTATCATGCATTGTAATTCTATCAATCATGTTATTCACATATATTGAAGGACAGAACAGAAATGGAGTGAGATTTTCAGGGAGATATACAATCATGTTGTCATTTTTTTATTTTATTTTTTCTTGGTGGGGGGCCCCGAGGGGGCCCAAGAAAATGTTTGCCCAGGGTCCGATCAATATTAAAGACGGGCCTGACTGTTACTATGTGCTGTGTTTACAGTAAGTAGACTTGGGTTCCAGTTAATAATGCCCCTTTAAGTCAATACCCCAGTCAATGCACGGTGATCATGCCCAACTTTCTCCATGGTTACTCATGGAGGGTCTAGGGGTGCTCCAGGTCTTTTACAATGCTAAAAAAAGCCCCAGTTTTTACCTAGAGCATAGAGACACAGAGCATCCTGGGGTGAGCATCAAGTGAATGCCAAAGCAAATGCCAAATACCAAGACAAATGTATTTTCGTCATTGAATGGCAATGCAAATATATTTCTTCTGCATGGTGGAAGCATTGAGCGTAACTGCAGCCCTGGGAAGAGGGGGAAGCAGTGCAGGGAATTAACATTTAACTTTAAAGCCTCACAGTAGGTTATTAAAAATATTCTATAATATTCTTCAACTCTGGAAAAGTATTAGAGAATACAGTTGCCAAAGTATTCACATTGTCAGGTATTCCATCCTGGACTCCCAGCAAAGTCACCTTTTCCATTGGGATTGGTGCTCATGTTGGCGGTCGTCCAAACAGTATATCAAAGGGTGATAACCCATGTTTTTCCTTTGGAGTAGTTCTGATAGCAGCAAGAGCTATAGGTAGCACATCCACCCATGTAGCCATTCCATTCACAGTCAGCTTTGCAAGAGGTCTGATTAGTTCTCTCTACCATCCCTCTAGCCAGTGGCCTATAGGGAGTATGTGTTGCTTTAACCCTAACATGTTGCTTTAACCCTAACATCTCTACTACCTGTGCTACTAACTTGTTTTTAAAGTATGTCCCCTCTGAAAAAATTACCTCACCTATCCCAAACCTAGGTATAAGTTCTCTGGTAAGGCATTTGACCACTGTCCTAGCATAATTTCGTATTGTAGGGTAAGCTTCCACCCACCCTGAGAATTGATCCACACCAATAGATACCTGAATCTACCACAGGGTGGCATTTCTGAATGTCTATCTGTACAATCTGAAATGGTTTATATGTCACAGGCAATTGTTTCACCTGTGTTTTAACATTGGCAAACAGCACATTCACCTATTTCTCTGCTGCAAAGTCATGAGACCCGTGAGCCCCTCAATGTTGATTGGCCATCCTGGTCATCCCTCCTGTTGAGACATGGCAAGGCCCATGACTCAAGAGAGAGAGTGAATGGAACAGGGCTGGAGGAGCATTTCATATATCATTCAATTTCCATAAACCATCCGGTGTACATATAGCTACTTTGTCAATCCAGCTCTGTTTGTGTGGAAAAGCATCCTGTAATTGTGCCAGAATATTGTAATCAACCATGAGGTTGGTGTGGAACTGAGCATTTTCCAGCAATTTCATCTGCATATGCATTTTTCTTGGAGATGAAATCATCTGCACTAGTATGTGCTTTACACTTTATCACAACTACTTTCTGTAGTCATTGGACTGCAGCCAAGAGATCCTCAATTAACTTTTTATGCTGAATAGGGGATCCTGAAGCAGTCAGAAATCCCCTTTCTTTCCAAAGCTGAGCAAAATTGTGAAAGACACCAGCCGCTTATGCTGAGTCACTATAAATGCAAGCACCACTATTTTGAGCGAGTTCCAGCGCTATGCATACAGCTGTAAGCTCAGCTGCTTGTGCTGACTATGTCCCTGACAACACTGCTACATGCAAACTCTGGCCCTCTCCATTGACTACAGCACAACCTGCCAAAGTATGCCCATCTGGTCTTCTTAAGGAAGAGCCATCTACAAACAATTGTGCATAGGATTGCAGATCCCCAATGGGTGCATCCTGTAAGTCAATGCGTGGGATTGTTATTTTATTGGCAATTGTGATCTGGAAAATGTGTAATATCAACATCATCACCACTAATTGGCAGAAATGTTGCAGCATTTAAAATATTACACTTCTGAACTGTCAAAGTGGGAGTAGACCAGGGGCGCCCACAATTTTTAATCTGGAGCTCAATGAGATCTACCAATGAAAAAACACCTACATTCAGGGGAGGGAGGGGGCGTGGCGGTGCATTGAAGTCAATGGCACTGCAGCCACACTCCCGCCCCTAGTGCCTCTGTTCCGGTCCAGTGCGATCTGCAAAAATTTAGCAAGTACTATTTTTGCAGACAGCACTGGACTGGAATGCAGACACTAATCTGCCTGCGTTCTGGGTGCGGGCGATCGCACTACAGGCGGGGGGCATGGCTGTGGTGCCATTGACTTCAATATAACCCCACGCCCCCTCCCGCCCCTGAACACAGGAACCGGCCGGCTTGCTTTCCAGTGCGTTCTACAGGCTGGACACTCTGGAACGCAGGCTATGTGGTGTGAACTGCCCCTCTCTCTTGGCTGTCTCTTCTCTCTTTCCTCGCTCTCTCCCGTTTCTATCTGCTGTCTCTTCTCACTCTCTCTCTCTGCTGTCTCTTCTCTCACTTTCTCTGCTGTCTCTCTTCTCTCTCTCTCTGCTGCCTCTTCTCTCACTTTCTCTGCTGTCTTTCTTCTCTCTCTCTCTGCTGTCTCTCTTCTCTCTCTGCTGTCTCCTGCCTGTCTTTTCTTACCTTCCCTGCAGCAGCTTCCCAGGTCTCCTCTTGTGCGCCGGATACCTGTCCTCCCGCAATGCTCGTGTGGCCAACGTTGCACATGGGGAGAGGTGGTGCGCCCCTTCCCATCTGTGGTGTCTGACACATTCAGCCGGCAGCCACACGAGCACCGCGGGAGGACAGGACACATCTTATCGCGATCTACCAGCGTTCACTTTGCGATCCACTGGTAGATCGCGATCGACCTAATGGGCACTCCCGGAGTAGACAATAGTGTAAGGTGATAATGAGTTAGTCTCTGTGAAGATACATTTCATGTTATGCACTATTAAGCAAAGTCTCAAGATCATGTGGGCAGTATAGGGTTATAGTAACTCCCATCTTTGTCAAAAAATCTCTTCCTAGCAAATTACAGGGTGAGTGTGGTGACAAGACAAAAGAATGCATAATGCACTGATTTCCTAGAGACACAACTATGAATTCAGTAACTTTAGTAGTGATACAATTTTTACTTACCCCTAGTATAGAGACCTCTTGGTCTGAAGTAGGAAAACTGTCATTTTGCACTTTATGTAAAGAATGCGTTGCACCTGTGTCTACAAGACATGAAATTGAAATGCCAGTGACATTAAACTCAATGACTCAATTTAACATCAGGTTCAAGAACAATAGCCACTAATTTGGGGCAAATCATTTAATCATGATTTGTCAAGTCATCACACTCAGCCTCCTAGCTAACCATATAACCTCTCGCTAGGTGGCCAGTTCAGCCACATCTGAAACACACATTATTGTTGGGAATTGTAGATTGTCTTCCACCCCTAGGCAACTGCCTCCATGGAATGATTTGCTGATATCAGGGCTTAATTTTCATCCCACTCTTTCCTTTTTCCCCCCCCTGTGCAGTTATTATTTTAGTTTTCTCTTTTTTTTCCTTACACTTTTGTATTATGTCATATGCATTTTGTGCTATATGAACAAGTTCTGGGGCAGTTTTTTCCTCCAACCAGAGGTTCGGAGCTCAATTTCTTCCCACACCTCTGGAATAAGGCCACCCACAAAGGCATTTACCAGATCTGCATTATGCTTCTGAATTGCCTCCTCGCATCTACTTCAATAATCCAACACATCTTCACCCTTTTTCTGCACTACCTTCATTAACTGTCTCAAAGCCTGCCCTGTGTTAAAAGTAGTCATTACCTGATTTCTGAGTACTATAGAAATGTCTCTTTCCACCTGTGCTCCTCCCTTCTCCTTCAATATACCTTCCTTAGAAGCTCCTTTTGTCACAATCTGGATCAGGCTCGGAGTCCAGTAGCTGAAACAGCAGGCAAATGCGTGGTCAAACAGGCCGGGTGCGGTACACAAGCAGATAGTAGTAGTATAGGAGCAGGCAGAAGCGTAGTCAGAGCTCAAGCCGAGGTCAGTAGCCAAAGGTATCAGGTATGAAGTGGAAGACGATTAGAGTAGTCGGTGAATCAGCAGCCAAAGGTCGGTACACGGGTAGCAGTATGAGCGGATTGTATCACAGGAGGAGCAAGGAAGCAAGATATTGGCAGGAGCACAATAATCTGGCAAACAGGAAGTGCAGAGACATGGCTTAAAAAGGAAGTTCAAGGGAGGAGCAAGGAGTTCAGAGTTCAGCAGAAACTAGGTTTAACTGAGGATTATACAGGAGATGAGGCAAGGAGCATTCCAAGGTTCTAAGGTGGCTCAGCAGGTAGAACCACTTCCAGCTACAGCAGAGGCCCTGTATTCAGATCCGGTTCCTGACACCTTTCTTCTTCACTTCACTTTTCCACACATCTAAATATTTGGCAGGAACAGCACACTCAATAAGTATCCACATATCTCCATATGTTTCCTGTTGTGTTTTTTGCAACCAAATTAGTTTTGCCAACCATTTTCTAGGACACAATAATATATCGGGTAAAATATACACATAAATACTGTATATATACACATTTTACACAGAGGACGCTTAGCTACCTTATTTTTCTTATCAGCAACAATTTCCCATGTAGCCAAACACTCAACCTCATCACAATTAGACTGTTTCATCAACTAATTAAACAATGCATCAATCTTATTCATATCAAATGAACCGCCTGGCGGTCACCATTATCTTTATAAACCCTGTGGATCAATCTACATCATTTCTCCAGATATAACAAAGCATCTTTACCCCCGCTTTTGACATTATTACAATAGGGGTATTTCGTTGTAGTTTTAAAAAAATCAAAACCCACTGATTTTGCAACTTTCTTGTGAAAAAACACATTCATCCATCACCATTCGCATAATCTTAGTTATAAGATTTCCCATATTTTTATTTTTTTATTTTCAGCTCAGAAACAGTGATACTTGTTGGACATGCAACAGCTTATGCTAAAGCAACATTGTATTTTGAGCACTAGATGGCGCTGTAGTACAAGTCTATTCTTTGCTAGTTTTCTATATGCATGCTTATATCTGTGATACACAGGAAGTTCTATCTGTATATATATTTTCCCTCTATTATGCTGTTTTCCTGTATTCTGCTGTAATGTCCTGCTAAGCAAGTAGAACTTAATTAAGCATTCCTCAAGATCTCAGTGCTTTATCTAAACACATAACCAACAGGTTATGGGCCCAGGCGCTAAACAGAATACTGCACGTCAACAAGTGCTGCATCCAAGCTACTGAAAGATGGCAAGCTGTTCAGATGTGATGTTTGCAATTGCAAAGCTCAACAATACCAACGACCAACTATGGAAGTTCAAGCTTGAAATGCTGCTAAGCAAAGACAACTTGTGGCAAGTACTGAGTACAGACAGACCCCACTATCGGACCCATGGAGTAATGGGACAAGAATAACAGACAAGCAAAAGCAATTATAAGTCTGCTAGTGGAAGATGATCAGCTTATCAACATCAGAAAATAAACTACAGATAAAGGTATATGGACTGCATTACAGAAACTGCATGAGCATTCAAACAACAGTAAACTATATTTGCTATGCAAGCTATTTAATATGAGGCTAGAAAAAGGCTGGCAAATGCGAACATGTGAACACCATGCTGGAAACTGTAGAACAGCTATGTGCAATCAGAGATGAAAATTAAAGATAACCACGTGGTAGCATTACTGCTATGCAGCCTTCCGGAGTCATACAGTGCTCTTATTAACGCTCTAGAAACCAGTCGATAAATATGACAGAAGGAAAGAAAATAAGCACAATGAAGAAAATAAGAAAAGCCCTTAAGGTGAATGAGGGCAAAAAAGCAAAACAAAGAAAGCAGAGCGTGTTTTCGCTGTAAAAAGACTGGTCACCTGAAAAAGGACTGCTCAATCTGAAAAGCCGAGCAGAGAAAGCGAGAGGTACCTGGAGAAAAAACTAAGGCAGACACAAAGGAAACTGCAGGCACATCACGGAGTGCTACCTTTAAAGTGACTCAGAACTGCATACCACACGAATGGTGTATTGACTCAGGTGCAACAAGTCACATTACTAGTGATGAGACATTCGTCACAGAAATTGATTTCAGTGCAAAGGATAATCTTTTCCTAGCAAATGGGAAAAGTTTGCCACGCACCTCTATATCATATACAGGCAACTTTCAATAAGTCCACAAAGCGACCCAGACCCGCACAGCAACAAAGGAAAATAATGAGAAAAAGCTTCCCCACTGTTGGGGTGCTGATTTTTCTTTCCCTCCTGTTGCGGGATGGGAGCAGGACAAGACAAGGACAGAGACACGAATGGGGGTCACCAATGTTATATTGAGCCTTGAAATAAAGGACATCTACTCCAATTGATTCTTGTTAGCTGTAGATGGTTTACTCACGCTAGAAATATATACCGGATCACAAAGCTGGATACAAGCAATGTGACAATGTATTAATAGAACAGGGGGGAGGGGTTATACATAATCTTCAACATTAAGCCATATCTGGGGCACATAGCCAGGGGAGTAGAGGAAGTTCCTATCAGAAATAATAGTCCCTTGACATTATTGATGGTTGTACGAAGCTTAAACAATAGAATGTCCTTGAGCACAATAGTTAAGCTCATATGGTTAAACCATAAAAAAAAGCAATTAACTGAATATGATAATAGTTTCTAAATAAATCGCTGAATAACGGTTCTGGAACCAGGGTGTTACATTTTTTCTCATGAACCTCTACACAGAAGAATCCACAAACAAAACAAGTAAAGCAACACTCTCAGTATCAGCATGAAACTTCCATTAGACTCCATTTTGTGTGCATCTCCATCTTATCACCTGCCTCTGTGGTATAGCACAGGCCAAAAACTTGTAGAGGAGGTCTGATTCCATGAACTGAATTAGGAGCAGCTGCAAGGCCAGCAGTTTTGCTGAGCTGGCATTAGGACGTTGGGCATGGGAGTAATTTGGGGACATTTTTTCTTCCACTCCAGCAACTGCGAATGAAACGCCTGTCTTGATAAGGATGACGCTGGAGATGACAGAGTGGGTGTAGGAAAATTCTGCAGAGGTTCAAGTCTTTGCTTGACCTTCCTCAGCATGGCCCCATTACCCTCATCCCCTGTTGATGTGGTGTACCCCAAGCCTCTGAAATCCCCTTTGAGACTTCCTTCCCTCTTAATAGAGGCTGCTGATGTTACAGTGGATGCAACAGGTGACTGTTGAGGAGGTAGGGAGAGGTGAAAATGCTTCTCTGTCTTAGAATCTTGCTACTCTACAATTGGTGGTACCCACAAAAGGTCTGCCACCTCATCATCCACCCCATTCTTATTGCTGGAGCCCACTTTTCAGTGTTGCAACTTCACTGCCTCTTGCTGCTCTCTGGCTGATGTCCCCTCATTTTATAGTCAGTGCTCTATCTTCATCATCCTCAATATGTGCAAGGATAAATGTTTATACATGACCAAGATCATCCTTCTGCAGCAAGTCAGTGATCATCGGATCAAATGATTCTACTGACTCCTCATTGACAGTTTGTGGGGGTTATGGTAATGTTAGCAGTAGAGGAGGATGAAAAATAAGTAGTTGGAGACAACTGGATGCTTTGTTCCTGGGAGAGAGAAAAAGATGAAGGTTTTGCAACCACTCAACCGTCTGTATAGCGCAGTCCCTCTGAGACAGAAAAAGATGTGCCATGTCTCTAGATGGTGTGGCCCAACCATGGCTTTGTCCTACAGAAGCTGCTTGCCCCCTACTACCTCTGCTTGCAGAATCTTTGCCTCTCACTTTACATCTGCCTGACATTTTTATTTTTAATAACGGGGATTGGCCAAATTGAAAGACAGCTATGTGAATAAGGGTGTTGATTTGTTGCACTCTAGTTTACCGCATAAGTGTGCAAACAAGAACAGCAAGTGGTGGTCAAATCCTGGGTATTAGGTGCCACACCCCTATTTTGTCACAAAAAAAAAAGAAGCAAAGAAAAGTGGGGCTTTATGGGCACTAATAATTGACAGGTCACAAAACACTAAAAAATTGGCTAAAAAGTAATTTCATTAGATATATGAATAAACTAATTAGATAACGGCTGTAATAAAATAGCTGGACTAAATGCCTCCAATATCTACCCCATATCCAGGTTTAGATGTTTTGAACATGATTACATTAGCATATGACATAATTCAATTGATAAATAGCGTATGAGTATGATAGTGAATACATCAATTAAAGAACATGATTAAACATCAGTAATTCAGATCTTAACTGAGGCCCAAGGAGTGGATAGTATGGAATAAGTGTGCGTTGACATGTTTCAAACAAAGCTTGGCTTGTGTCAGCAACAAATGTACAATGTAAGAAAAAATAAAGAAAAAGGGCCCTAACAACAGAAAAATATACCTCCTTCAAAAAAAATAATCCTGAAACATTAAACACCATCCAATTTTTTACCCTACCAGAAAATAAAATGTATAAATGTGAAACAAATTATTATTATTAATGATAATAAAAAAAATGGTAACAATGTAAAAAAGAATGTAATGTGGCACCCCAGCAGCTAAACAGCAACTAAAGTTGTTGCCTACACACACAAAACGGTAGTCCTCAAAAGCACTATTAAGTCTCTTAACTGTGAATGGGGGGGAGGGGCAGGGGTACATAATATGTAGCCCACCACACTGCAATCCACAATAATTTACCTCAATATACCACAGTATAGCAAGTAACGATCTGTACACAGACTGTCAACTCTCCCTAAGCTACTCCAAACCACCCTTTTATAGTGAGGGGGCTGGCACATAAAAATTAATAACTCTTCCATGCCAGTTCACCTAAGTTCAAAGGTCAGATAATGCATTATGGTTACAAACAATTTGGTCATTCAAAGCCATTTTAAAAACAAAGTCATTATCATGTGCACATCTGTCTGCTCTTCTAATAAACAATATGATTGCTTGCCTTGGTCTGCATTTAACCCATCCATCATGTTGGAGTATCTACCCTTATCACATTTTGCCTAGCTTTCAGAACACTCGCTTAACTTTGCTATTAATCTTGCGTTTGTGTATTTTCCCTCACACAGCTGCTTGTTGCTAAATCCTGATGTCACACAGTCGTATCTGTCCTTGTCTCTTGCTTTGCATCCTGCTGCCAAGCAACTGTGCTTTTCTTTTTGACTTGGGGTCCTGCTGCCATACAGCAGCTTTGTTATGTCTCAGTGTCTATGTTTTGCTATCACTAAAGAATATCTGGTCTTTCATCTATTTTTACGTTCTTATGAGGGGTATATAATCCTGCTGATTTTATTTGATTGGTGGATGTTTTTATATTCTGCTGAAAACCATATTCCCTTTAGCAATCATATGACTGTTTGTTTCATTGTATTTATACACCACTGTCACAGAAATGTCTATGACCGTCTCTCTGTGTCCTACTGCCTGTCATTCAAGGACCTTTGTTATTGCTCCAATTTTAAACGGATATATTTTTGGGTCCTTGTGTCATAGCAACCTGGTCATGTGATGCTTTGAATATTCATGAGCTCCTCACTTTCCCAGAAGCAAGGGACTCTGGGAGAGTGCTCACTGGGGAGACACCGAACCTATTAACTGTCGTTATCATTATTTATTTAGGAGAATAGCAGTCTTTTCACAATGAATGTACATAAAGTAATATACCGAACAACTGAAAGGTCTTCTGGATACATTACAGGCACCAAATCTTTCAGTAGCCTAAACTGTGCTTCAATGCCCTCTTAACACTAAGCTCTCCAGTTTATGAGGTATACTCATAGTAATTGTTCACATTGCACTCCTTCTGCCCATGCTTAAAGTAGATGTAAATGCTATCTGAATAACATTTAGTTTGCTATAATACTGTCATGCACAATTGTCATTTTGTTTTTAAATAAAACACTTGTTTACATCATATTTGTAGCCTTTGTTGCATCTCCGTGTTGTTGATCTCCTACAGCCTCTTTACTGCAACTTCCTGTCTAAATGCATGCACTCCGACAGCAGAATGACAATCCTCAGGGCATGTTTCCTGATGGTGACAACAATTGATCATGCCTGATGGGGATGCATCGATACCAATACTAGTATCCGTGCCGATACTGAGTATTTGGGTGAGTGCTCGCACTTGCCCTAATGCTCCCGATACTCAGGGACATGCGATCAGGGGAGGCAGGTGTGGCAGAGCCTCACCTAGTATTATGAAAGAAAAAGCTTCAAGTCTCCATTCAGATCAGCTTCTAACAGGTTACACAGCAAGTAACCTGTCATGGACGGAGCGCTGCCTGTTAATTACAGGCGATGCTTTATCCGGACTTCCCCACTGCCTTGTGTAACCTAACATAGTGAGGCCAGAGCTACAACAGCCTCTACTTGGTGTTAGAGGCTTGAGCTCTGTGAATAGTTTGGACCAATGGCAAAGCACCATTGGTCCAAACTGTCCAATAAAAAACTAAAACAAAACACTGAGGACATCGATCTGGATGCCTCACCAGTGACGAGCAAATGAGGGACAGGGAGGCTTCTCCCTGCCTCCTCCCTTCTCCCTCCCTCCTCCACACATAGCTCGGTGACCGGGTTGGGGGCAGGCAGGGAGAATGCTTCATCTAGCTTCACATAGCATGGACCTTACTGCATGTCCCTGCCGATACTTATCCCGATACTGGAACTTCCGGTTATCAGGAAGCCGGCTCCATGCTCCCTCGTCACCAGGGACCATGGAGCTGGCTTCCCGGCCAATCAGGAAACCAGGGGGAGGGTGATGACTCAACCCCGCCTTCCTGATTGGCTGGGAAGCTGGCTCCATGCTCCCTCGTCGCTTGGAAGCTTGTCTCTGCAGTCTTCGCGGAAACAACATCCTCCGCCTCTACGCCTGCACACAGCCTTGCACCACATCCACACAGGACATGGGAGAAGGGGGGAGAATCGGACCAGCGGCAGAAGCAGCGACCTAATTGGTCATGAAGCCGGCCAATCAGGAGCTGGGCAGTGAGTCATTACCCGCCCCCCGAGGTTTCCAGATTGGCCAGAAAGCCAGCTCCATGCTTCCTCGTCAACTGGTGACGAGGAAGGATGGAGACGGCTTCCCAGCTAATCAGGAAGCCGGGTGGCGAGTCATTACACGCTTCCCGGCTAATCAGGAAACCAGGTGGCGAGTCATTGCACGCTGCCTGTCATAGAGCCGGCTTCCCGGCCAATCAGGAAGCCGGGCGGTGTGTAATGATTAGCTGCACGGCTTCTTTAATGAGAGAAAAAATATCGGTACTCGTACTTGTAGGTAGGTACAGTGTGGCCAACGGCCACTAGATGCCCCCATGGGGCCCTGGAGATAAATGCAGCTCTGGCCTGGGAAGACTCTGTGTCCCAGGAGAGTTGATTTATAGGGGGCGCCCGAGAGGGGAAGTAGGCGGAGATTACAGGAGAGCAGAAGTCTAGGACTGTTTGCAGAGTCTCCGAGGGAGACTGTTTCTTTAACATAGGCTGGTCCATGGGAAGGACAGGACCAGGCCTAGGACTATGTAGAGCTACAAAGATTCCCTAGTTTCCCCACAGGGGGAAACCCACCGTGCTAGGACTGACAATGGATGGGATTCCGGAGAATAGTGAAATGCTAGAAGACTGACGATATTTGCCAGTAGGCCTATGGCCGAAGTAAGTCGTGGACTCTGGGTTGCACCTGGGCTGATGTACCTCTCTCTAAATTGTAACACCAAGCAAGTAACAAGAATTGTGCCATCATCCCACCCGGGGGTGGCTGAAACGTATACTTTGTTCTGTTTATACCTTCAAGTAAAACCAACAAAAAGACTATCTGTGTGTACTGGTTCTTCTCCCTCCAACCTCTGAGAAGGTGGGGTTCTACCGGAGTGTGATGTTGGACTGTATCATGGCTGTAACCATCTGAGGAGGGTAGGTGCGCAATGGGGCAATGCCTGACACAGGGTGCCGTTCATGGTGGCCTTTCTCCCTAAGGGGGAGGAAGCACCGAAGAGGCGGTTGAAGCCATGAGGCCCTGTGTACGCAGTACTACACGTGAGGGAGTGTTTGTACGAGGCCAAGGCCGTGGCCCCTGACCGTGGGGTGTCTGGTTTCGAGTTGCATGCACGGGGTTACCCAGCCAACCCAAAGGGAACACACACGCAACACCCCGAGAGTGGACCCCGCCTACATTTTCAATACTGAAAAACTGGTATCAGTGCATCCCTAATGAGTAATGTGTGCTGAAACTGCCACCTGTGGGGGAAAAAGGATTGGAAGTTGGGGAGGGTATGAGGAAGTGGGCATGAGACAGGGAGAAGAGCAGGAGGGGGGAGGAAAAGTAAGGGTGGATACAGGATGGGGAACCATCAGGAGTGACATGGGATACATAAACTTCAAAAGTAAGGAGGGTAATGGACCTTGGAGCAGAACAGGCAAATCAAGGAGCAGTTCCAGCAAAAGTACAGCAGTCTACCTGGTTCCTTTTGGTATCTCCTACAAGTACTAGGGATTTGCTGGTAAATTTTGTTAAGTAGAGTTGTGAGTTAGTACCAGCAAGATAAAAGTTGTAATCCCTGCTCTTCAAATCTGTTTGTTATGGATGATTTATGTGGAAGCTGAATTGTTCTATTAATTTGCAATGGGGTGATGGAAGTTTGGAGTTCCTGTTCCCATATACAGTATATATTAAATATATAGTAACATATCCCTCTGGAGGAGAGTTTGGAAGCTTATGTAGATGTCATAACAAATGGGACACAAATAAGTTTACCCAAAACAAGTCTTTAAAGAGGGTAGTGAGAATGGAGAGTATTTCTCTGTTGGGAATGACCCTCAAAAAGTGCCATAGTTTTTATGCAGCCCGTACATCTAGGAATGGGAAGATCAATTTTTGAATTTCTGTTTGGGCTATCCAGCTGTGCAGAGGCTAGAAAATGTAAAGGGCTGTATTTCCCACTGCCCATAAGGCATTTAAGGTGTCTATTCTTTGTGATGGCTGGAGGGAAAAGGTCTGTAGTGCTTATGGTCAGGTGAGTTTTTATGGATTTTGAATGTCAGCAGAGGAGCCATGGATCTGCTTATTCTATAGTACTTTGCAACTACCATAGTACAAAAAATGATAAAAGGGCAGGTGCATCTATGCATACATGAACAGTAGCACCATATGCCAGTGCTCTGCAACCAGTGCACCTGTGTCCTACAGGACTAACAATTGTAAACATGCTACACATTCTTTAAAGCTATACTTCAGAAACAACAACAAAAGTAAAAGGATAAAAGAGTAAATATGCCAGGAATGATGTGTGTCTCACTTCTGGAATGCAGCCTTCATGGGATAGAGACTTTTATTGATGTTGAAAGGTATGCTCTCCTGCTATTTGCTGTAGTGGAGACCTCAGCTGTATTGGCCACCACAACTAGTGTCCATTGATTTAGTGACTGGTCTCCTAACTGTCTCCTGTTGGTTGTGATTTGCATCACGATAGCCCAGTTGTTGTGGGCATTCCCCAGAGCACACAGAAATTCCAACTAATGCATGAGTAGCTAGTATGATTGACGTGTGTGGGCAATGACCTGTAAAAGACATTGACACAGCAAGCAATACCCTCCCAAAGACTAACGTTATTCATATCGGAATCATGCTGTTATGCATTACGTGACTGCAGACATCGGTAAAATAATTAACTCTTTATTTACCTTTTCCTCTAAAAATTGCAATTATAAGAGATATGGTGGAGTGGAAGCCAGGAGTGTGCATATTCGATTGCTTGGCGGTCATCTTTAAGAAACCCTTTACATTGGAGGTAAAAGAATACACAACATCATGTTGCTTTAGAGAGAACTCAAAGTTATTTTATGCTATATTGTTGGTCAATATAGAATTTAGTGCATATAAAGAAACAAGGGGCAACAGAGGGTAGAGGGTGTGGTACCAAAATATATGTACAGTTATAATTTCCACTGAAATCAGTAATTACCTTTCTCGTTATCCACATCTTACCTTGTACACATTACCCTGGTTATGTAGGACATCACGTTGGGACTAAAGATTTGATTTAATGAAGGTGTCAGAGTGTCACAGAGGCATTCAGACAACATGCTGGGGAAAAAAAATATATCAAACTTAATATAATTTAATCAACCTTCCTATCTCCTGTGCAATTCCCTGTCACACGGACACCAAAGTCCAATCTTGACAGAGTGATTCGATTACATCTAATTAAATATATGTCTCCCACCAGTCATTGTATGCCAGATAGACACTCAGACACCCAAAGTGCCAGACAAGACAAAAGAACCTAATCAAATGGATTAAAGCAACCCTCCCACATGTCTATGTACCCCTCCCCCACCCCTTCCCCAATCCACTGGTCTCAGGAAGCGGAAAGTGCTTTGGGAAGGAGTTTAAGATGTCCAGCTAGGATCCAGGAAAAATTAGACATTGTTTGAACTACATCCCTACAGCAGATCTGGGATAAAGTTAGATCTGATATGATTAGCGGTTAATACCCAACTGGAGCTACAATCTTGTTAGAAGCCCTGTCTGTCTACCTGTCTGTTTTCCTGCTGGCCAAAATCTGTCTAAAGGTGCCCATACACCTTACGAATATCTGCCTATTTTCGTACGCGATCGCGTTTTCGTTCGATATTTGTAAGGTTGAAGGGCAGTGTACAATCGCAAATACTGTACAATCGATTGACTTTTGACTAACCAGCAGGTTAGAAAACTTTGGTTGATCGTACCATTTTTGCAAGGTTGGTGACGTTTCCATACATCAAAACTCGTACGATCTGCACTGCACATTCGCAGACGAAAATACTGCAATTCGTCAATTACTGCATTTTGTCCAGGTGCTTTCTTTTAATTACTGCTGATCCAACCTTTTGATAATCGGTGCAGGATGGGGCCGCCGTACGAAAATCGTACGACAGTTTGATCATCGCACGAAAAGTGTCGTCCGATGATCGCAAGATGTATGGGCAGCCTAAGCCTCTCATTTCCCTTTACCTATATATTGGTTCTTTACCACCTCAGGTGCTTACTAGTGATGGGCTCGGGCGTGTTCGCAGCCCCACGTGCCGAGCCCGCCAGGAAGCTGACAGCCCGGAGCGCCAATCACAGGCACTGAGACATTCCCCGATCTCTGCAGCTGCGGACCGGGAACATGTCTCAGTACCTGTGATTGGCGCTGCGTGCTGTCAGCTTCCAGGCGGGCTCGGCATGTGAAGCTGCAAACACGCCCGAGCCTATTACTAGTGCTTACTGCTTGTTCGACGAGTTGAGTTTGCTGAAAAAAGTCAGTTTCTACGTCTCCAACTGCAAGTAAGCACAAGTTTCAGACCACATTCACAGTGAGCGTTTTGTAGAGTGATTTCCGCTCAAAAATCGCTCAAATATGAAGGGTAAATAGACACCAAACATGTCAAGCTTTAAAATTGTGTGCGCTCGCAAAATCGAAAAAAAAACTACCATGCCCCAAATTGGCCATAGCTTTAAATGCCTTTACCGCTCATCAGTTAAGTGCTATCAGCGATTGATGGCCCTAGAATTATTGCTCACACTCCGACGTTCGCGGCGTTATGTAACATGTGTAGCGTAATCGTTTTTTGCACGCAGGCGCACTTTGACACGTATTTATGTTTATAAGTGCCTGCACGCGGGGGCAGGGGACTTAAACATTTTTGGGGTGTTTTTTTTTTTATATGAGACTTTAATTTTTTTTTTTTAAACGTTTTTGGTTTTTTTACACTTAAAAGGAGAATTATGAGGCAAGTAATTTTCACTCAGCCTTATAATCTGAGCCGACCTGTTACAATGAAACTGTCACAGGTCGGCTCAGTAGATCGTGAAGTGAGCAAACACATACCGTTGCTCGCTTACTTCTCGATCTATCCCTGCAGAGAGCCGTAACTGTCACTCACGGCTCCCTGCAAGGTCCCCCCCCTCCCCTGTCCGATCCTCCAGCGCTGACTAATGAAACGGACGGCTGTGGCGTCTCAGTATACCGCTAGCTGTAGTTCACTGTATACTGAGCTTTGGGTCACGGGAGAACGCTAGTTTGTGTTCTCCTGTGACCCTTAGGAGAACTATGGGGAAAAACCCTGACCCAGTGGCGGAACAACCGCTGGTGCAGGCGATCCCCATAGTTCTCCTTTAACTTGATTGCTATCACATAGGGGGCTTTTTAGCCAAAAAACATTTAAATTGACGACAGAAACTAGCCCTCCAAACGGGATTTGTATCCACAATCACACTCCATATCTCCTTGCAGTAACATCACCATCTTCACAACATCTCCCACCGTGACAGACCGACCGGATCTGATGGCCCGAACACACTGGATCGCAATGCGGCAGGCTCACTTTGTTGTGGGGCAGGAGGGGGCGCTGTAGCCACTCCCTCCAGCCATAATGCGATCGGCTGCACGGGAACGCAAAGCACATCAATGCCTGCCGTCTCGTCAGAAAAAATGCTGCAAGCACTATTTTTTCTGACTGGACAGGCCTTTGGTGCCATTCTGCCATTCACTGCAATGCACCCTCCTTCACCACAAAAAAGAGAGTTGGTCGCAATGCGATCCTGTGTGTTCCGGCCAGAATCTGGCCCGGAACGCACTAAGGCTGGTGTGAACAGGGCCTGAAAGATTTCTATTAAAAAAAATACACTTTACTATTATTTCGTATACCAGAAGATTTTTCAGGCTACTGCATAGAGAAGCTTACTTGATCTAATTATGTCAAAATCAATTAACAAGCTTATTGAAAAGGGTAAATAACAATGCTCAAACTGAATAAACCTGCAGGCAACCAAACCAAATACATTTTTCAACAGTATGACTTTAGTAAACATACATGCAGTCCATCCGTTATCTTTGTACCAATTCAGATTAATCACTGGTTTGAACTACCTAACTATCAATACAAAACAAAACAAAATGGCATTGAAATAAAACTTGAAGGTTGCATAAATGGTTGCCGTTTATTGTTGGACTTTGCAGACCATCCTTCGCTTTTGAACCAGCTTCCTTAATCATCCAGAATGTGTATCTGCTGCATCAAAGCACATGATTTCATTTAATATTCAAGTATTACAAATAGAGGATGGAGTGTTGTAATGTTAACAAGGACTTGCTAATGCAATAGGGAGAAGAGATTTGCACTGTGACATCTTCTTGTTAAGGCTGTGCTAAACGGAGTAACTATAGGACCCTGTGCCTGTCAGCTTCCTCACTGCAATGCTGTGCATTAGATTGCTAGGGGCTGAGCTGCTTCTCTGGTCTTCTGCTCCCTGGATGTAGCTGCAGATCTTACAGACAGGTATGTGACAAAACAAGTGGTTTTTACAAATAACTCTAAAAATCCTGACAATGAGGTTCATTCTGAAACATATATAGATGTGATATGGTTTGGAATAGAGCAATATGCAGGTGTTTGGTGAAAAGAGACTTGCAGGTGCTGTATGGGGGAGGTGTATTATGAGAATCTAGACTGTATCATGGGGAAAGGTTTAGGAAAAATGATGATTATTATATAGCTTCTTTTTTGTACAAATATATATTAAATATGCACAAATATATAAACTACCTAATATATATATATATGTATATGTGTTTGTATTCCTGTCTGTCTCACGCAAACACCCACACACGTCATGCATGCAGAGAGAGAGAGAGATTGATTCTTTAACAAACCTACATACAGAATCTGCAATGTATACACGGTTAAAATGCAACATTTTTATTACTGAAAATTCTTGCATCGGCAAAATGGAATTAACCATTCCTATTTCTCCATGCAGGTCATATACATTCGCAGAATGCCAGGGAGCAGTCTGTTTGGATTTAAAGAAAATAGCTCTCTGAATGAAGACTCTACAAGCAGAGACTCCTTACTGGGCAAACACTAAGCTCAGTCGGCCTTTCTCAATTCTGCATCAACATGTTCTTCATTTAGAATGCATGTAATCCAAGAAAATGTAATTAAATGAAGGGTACTACTCAGTACTGGTTTATCATCAAGTGCTCACCTGTAGAATAACAATGGAGACATACTGTGGTATACAATTTAGTGGAGTAGTAATCTTCTGTAATATGCGAGGATTACAATAACCATAACATTGGATTCATTATAAGTGTGGAGGACCACCAAGCCCAGGGAAAGCAGAATCATTTGAAGAACTTCCAGCAATGTATCTATTCCCACAGTAATGATTACTCATGCATTCAATACGATGTGGGATATTGCTGTAATGGTGCAAGAAACAGCTGTATGTGACCGAAATCTACCCGAAATGTGACAAAATTTGAACAGATCCCCTTTATCCCATTCTTCCTTTGTCCTTACCTAACCTTTAACCCCTTTTCCTTCTATTTCTTAATTTTGTTTACGTTAATCTTTTTCCCCCACGGCAACCTTTGTTTTTGTTTTGTTTTTAAATATTTATTTGCTTTACTTACCCTTTGTGATCCTCATTTACTTTCCACACTTCTCTTGCTCCCTTTCATGTCTGTTGATTCTCTCAGGTCCCACCTTGCGTCTTGAGGGATGATGGGTTATGGTCTTGTGAGCAAGTGGGTGATGGTGACCTTTTACCCAAATCATTCTCATGGATACCTCCCTTCCCTCTCTCACTTGGAACATTTCTTTCAATACTTCAGGGAGACATATTACAACAAATCCCCATTATGGAGCTCTTTTCATCATGCTTCTCATGGACCTAGTGGCAGTAGCTGGGAATGTGGCTGTTATGGGGGTCATCATGAAGACTCCATCCCTCAGGAAGTTTGTTCTGGTCTTCCACTTATGTGTGGTGGATCTCTTGGCTGCACTAACACTTATGCCCTTGGCAATGTTGTCAGGAAGTGGAGGTACTTCCCTGTATGAAGGCCAGGGACTTGGTCAGATGGCCTGCCGTGCCTACCTCTTCCTGACTGTTTGTCTGACCAGCACAGGCATTTTGTCAATTTCAGCCATCAATATTGAGAGATACTATTATGTGGTTCATCCCATGAGGTATCAAGTCAAAATGACTATGGGACTAGTTAGTTGGGTACTGGCTGGAGTATGGATTAAGGCATTGGTGACATCCCTAATCCCAGTACTAGGATGGAATCCTACTGTTCCTGGACATTGCAGTCTCCAGGGAGGTGGCAACAGTGTCTTCCGTGCAGGATTTCTTCTCTTTTACTCCTCCTTTTACTTCTTATTGCCTTTGACTATCATAATTGTTGTCTACTGCAGCATGTTCAAGGTGGCACGTGTGGCTGCCCTCCATCAAGGGCCTCTTCCAACATGGATGGACACATCACTTCAGCACAGACGCTCAGAATCTCTCAGCAGTCGGTCCACCATGGTGACAGGGTCGGGAGTTACACGTGGAAGCCCCCAGCAGCGGGTGTATGCTGGTGGTTCAGGAAGTGGTGGGAAAGCTGCAGCTGTATTAGCTGCAGTAGGGGGTCAATTCCTATTGTGTTGGCTACCTTATTTTGGCTTCCATCTATATGCTGCACTGCGTTCTCCTCCTCCACTACCTGGCTCACGCTTGGAATGGGCAGTAACATGGATGGGATTTCTTTGCTTTGCTTCTAATCCAATTTTTTATGGCTGCCTAAATCGTCAAATCCGTGAAGAGCTGGGACGGTGGGTTGGTTGCTTTTTTAAGAGGAGTGGATCAGGGGAGGATGAGCTTCGGCTACCTAGCAGAGAAGGGTCCATTGAAGAAAATTTCCTTCAGTTTTTGCAGGGAACAGGTTGCCCACCAGACACACGTGCAGCAGTTCACATTCCCCCTAAAGGGGAACATCCTACTGTAGACTTCCGGATTCCTGGGCAGATTGCAGAGGAAACGTCAGAATTCTTAGAACAACCATGGGATTTGACAGCAGTGGGCAAAGACTATAATAATACTTGCCCATCTTCAAAAACATGACATTCAGTATTTTGTGCCCTGCTCTTGACAATCTACTTAACATAAGTGTGATATAATGCAGAACTCTTCACTTTATAAGCATTTTACATGACTGCATAATCTAGAATCATTTTCTATTTTCAATTTAGCGGGAATTGAATGCTCTCCTCAGGAGTCATATTACAGTGAGTTCTCATCTTCTTAAAGTAGCTACCAGCTGAAAAAGGTGTGAGGGACTCGCACTCTCCCTAGATTCTCTGTCACACTAATAGAATACCTGCTTTTGACTTTCTATGAACTAGACACATTTTTAAGACATATTCATATGAATGATACAATGATAAAAAGGACCTTAAAGCATAGTAATTACCATTGAATTTATTTTACAAAATCAGCAATTCAATATCACATACAATCTAAACATGAATCTACATTATTGTTTCTATAGTAATGAGGTCAACAATTTACATTAATCGAATAGCACATGCTTGGACCCTTATCAACCTAGGACATAGTTTTCTGGCCACCAAGAAAACCCTTAACGTAGAACCAGTATTAGAAGAAGTCAAACGTGTCACACAACACTTGTCTGCCTATACTAACTCCCTCTCCAGTGGAGTGTAGTATAGTGTACACTCTAAACAAATTTCTGAGAAGACAGGTAACAGGGTTTTACTGCAGAAGAGACATAGTAGGTCTCCTCTTCAAATCAAAATCTGATTGCTTGAAATTGTTTGGGGTGGAATAAAGGTCCACTTTAACTGTTAGTTCATCAGCACCTAAATTTGTTCTGCAAAGTCTCACAAATACCTGTTAAACCTGCCAGTAAAGTCCACCTTATGAAACTTCCTCTGATTGGGTGACAAGGCTGCTGCACTGCACCTAAAGTCAGGGCAGCATTGTCACACTCTTATAGTCTGTGTCGAATTCCACTAAAGTGGAATGAGTTGAGGGGAAGCATGGCTATTAGCATTGTCTCTGCTGATTCACAAGCCTGTAGCTTGCCATACCTAGCCCTGTACACTGCTTTCTGGATTGACAGAACTGCCTCTACTGCTAAAACTCTCACACAGGGAGCTGTAGTATCTGGGAGGGGGAGCATGTGAGACACACATGAAGGAGGATTTGGCTTACTCCAGAGAGGTAAAGGAAGTTTTCTTTTTACATTATGGGGCTTTGGCATTACATAGAAACTGGATTTGGGACCTGTTTAGATTGTCACACAGACGCTTTTAATATTTTCATTTAACCAAATATACAAAATTTAAAAATATGGGCTACTTTCAAATTCAACAATGAGGACTCGTTCACACCAGCCCAATTGCTAAAATCAGTCATTTTACTGCGCAGACAGGTGTCCTTTGTATACAGACAGTGACTTGCTTTGTTGCATTGTGTTGTTGCAACACAAGGCACTGTTTACATTCTTCTTCCTTTTTTTTAACTTTATTGAAATGTCAAAAAACAACCTACCAATTTCTATGCACTGCAGCGATGACGGAAAGGGACTTCAGGTGAGTTGCAGCGCATTGCATAAAACTGATATTTGTCTGTATTTTTACGCAATGCACTGCAATCCACCTCAAGGCAGCATTATGATGTGCACAGGGCACATAGAAAACAATTGTTTCCCGTGTGCCTTGTTGTTGAGGCTGAGTTGATCTGTGCAAAAATATGCTAATTGTAGATTTCAAATCACTAGACACTATCAGGATAACTATAACACTGATAAATCATCTATTCATTAAGAAGTAACTGTTGCAATTGAACACATATAGCCAGAAATGTATACTAAAGCCAAGCTCCAGCCAAAAAATGTTTTTTTAAAGTGACACTAAACTCGGCCAGAGCAATCAGGCTCCAGAAAGCAATGAATCGCATCCCGGCCGGCTTCCTGCATTCAGGGGCAGGAGGAGGTGTGGCGGGGCATTGAAGTCAATGGCAACACAGCCACGCACCCCGCCCGCTGTGCGATTGCTTGCACCAGAACGCGTGGCACACCTGGGTGCCACTTGAAAGGAAAGAGGGGGTCCGTTTCATGGATCAGCAAAAGTTTGCTTACCCACAGAGACAGCTTTTTCACTCTGGCAAGCGTCCTACTGAGCTCTTGGCAACCAGTGAGGTCACTGTTTGCCAGAAGCTGGGTAGAACGCCATAGGCACATTTTATAGTAGATACGCCTGCCAGTATTGTTAATAGTTAAGGTACATGATTGCATTTTTAAGATTTCACTCCTGAGTTTAGTGTCACTTTAAGTTTTATAAATAGATTTGGATAGGGTTTAAATCTCTGTCAGCTTTTTTAATTGTTGTCTATTGGAGAAATTTTCCATTACGTTTAATCTTTGTGACAAAAAGAGGAGAATAAACATGAAAGAAAAACACAGACAGAAATAAGATCCTCTCAAAGACTTTAAACTATCTGCCCTTTATTTATCTCCTAAAACTTTTTTCAGGATAGGAAGTAATGGGAAATTTCCTTAATATGTTCTGAGGCACCAGCAAATATCTGACAGAGGTCCTAGCCCTTCTCCACTTTTTCCAAAGCAAAAACAAAGCACAGTATTTGACCAATTGTATGTTGGTCAAATATTGGGCCATAAGTGGGAGGTACTGTAATGTGTTAAAAAAGAGAGTTGTAATTGCAAGTTTTACCGCTCCCCAAAGAGGCAGGCACACTTGGAAAAACTGCTGAAAAAGTTGCAGGCTTTGTAGTTTACCATAATGCCAATTCAGTCTATAATTTCCATTCTGTTTCGAGAAAACCCCTCTATCTGTTTGCTATGTGTTTCTATTCACACAGCATACCAAAAAATGATTAAAAAAAATATTTCTTACCTTTTAGATGTTTTGTTGCAGCAGACAACATGGCTAAATCCAGGTTTTTCTCAGCACTTTCACAGTAATCTGTCCTTATAGGAAGACTGAAATTTGAGGATTGTGCTTCTCTCATTAACTTCATTACCATACAATGGAAAAGCCCTTCATCCCTCACAACTCATCCTAACATTAAGAAAGCAGTAAATACAGACATTAACCCTTAAGAAGCCAAGAAACCCTAACCAAAGTAAAACCAATTTAAACTGCAAGAAGCGTTTTTTAAATATTTTTTTCACTTATGTTATGTGAATGGGAACATGTGATAATTTGGCTGCAAAAGTGGAAATGCGCTAGGGCAGTGGTGGCGAACCTTGGCACTCCAGCTGTTTTGGAACTACAAGTCCCATGAGGCATTGCAAGGCTCTGACAGCCGCAGACATAACTCCCAGACGCAGATGCATGTTGGGATTTGTAGTTTTGGAACAGCTGGAGTGCCAAGGTTCGCCACCACTGCGCTAGGGTTACTAGGCAGCTAGAAGAAACGTGCATTTGCACTATCATTGGCAATTTGTAATTAAACACTTCAGGTTCAGGTGTTCTAGAGCTCATTGTTTTAAAAATAATATGGCCAACACATCAACGTAATCAAATAGTTCATTAAGTATTAGAAAACATAATACTATAAGAGAGTATAAAGTAGAAAATATCCCCAAATGCAATTACTATAAAGTCTCTCTCAAATGGGAACACACTGATAACACTAGGGAGAAACTAAATTCCTAAAATAGTTTTAGCAGAATACTAAAAGGTGCCCATACACCTTACGATTATCAGTGGATTTTTGTATGCGCTTGCGTTTTCGTCCGATATTCGTAAGGTTGACGGGCAGTGTACAACCACAAATACTGTACAATCGATTGACTTTTGACTATACAGCAGGTTAGAAAACTTTGGTCGATCGTCGGATTTTCGCAAGGTTGGTGGCCTTTCCTTAAGTCAAAATTTGTACGATTAACGCCGCTCATGCGCAAACAAAAATACGTGCAGTCGATTACCGCGATTCGTTCAGGTGTTTTTTTAACTACAGCTGATTGAACCTTGCGATAATCGGGGCAGGATGTGGCCGCCGTACGAAAAAAGGTATGACGGTTCGATCATCGGATGAAAAGTTTCGTCCGATGATAGCAAAGTGTATGGGCACCTTAAGACTGGAGCAGACAGAATCTGGAGCAGCTGTGCATAGTAACCAATCAGCTTCTAGCCTCACTTTGTTAATTAAGGCTGGGTTCACACCTAGGCGACAGCTTTTTTGTGCGTTTCTTCACGCATTTTTAGATGCACGTTTTTCTGAGCAGATTGTAGCTCATTGGTGTTATTGAATAACACAGCAAACACGCGTTTCCTATAGAGTCTATCGGGCCAAAATGAGCTGTAATATGTATAAAAAGAAAGCTTGTACTTTTTCCAGCGACAGGCGTTTTGCTTATTGCGACAAAGTGCTCAGAGTTGAACAGGGCCCTAGAAATGAATGGGATTTTGTCGGGGGCATATTTTTTGAGCATTCTTTTAGGGCAGAAAAGGTGCTACAAAACGCTAAGCGTGAACCAGACCTTAATCATTGAAATGAAAGCTAGAGTTGATTGGTTATTATGCACATTCTATCTGCTCCACTCTTAGTAAATTCCCCTAATTGACTTTAGAGACAAACAAATGCAGTATTTGGGATCTGCAAAATTTCAGTATTAACGAACAGAATCAACTGCCTCTCTAAGGGTTCTTTTTTTTTTTACACCTGCATTGAGAATATAATGAAAAAGAAACTGATTACATACAGTGTTAACCAGGCATTCGGCAGGCATTAAGGAGGCATCAAAAACGCTTGCAAAATGCCCTGCAAGTAGGGGAGTTTGTTAAAGAGTAAAGTGATGTGGTAAAGGTAAGTGACCAGCAGTGGCCACACTTCTATATTTTTGAAGGAGTCGCAGTAGCTGGGCAGACTTGGGTCATACAATTCTGGGTATTGCTCAACTACCTGAATTAGCCCTGCAACATTTATTTCAGACATGACCGTACCATGGCTGGTAATTGCAATGCCTGGCAATGGTATGGCTAACACTGCTAAGCTGCCACTGGTATGGCTGGCACTGCTTAGGATGACACTGATAACAGCTGGCACTACAAGGTGGCATAGGTCAACCTGTCACAGGTTGCAAGTACCTGGCTAGAAGCTGTCCTCTTGTTGGCCAAACACTGGTTGTGTGCAGAAAGGAAGTGGCATCTGCTCCTGCCCTATCCACTCACTCTATGATTCCCAAGAGGTTTCTGGGATTGCAAAACCTCCTATGCCTCTCCTGAATCACCTGTGCAACGCTTCTTAAATGCTATAGGAGCATTTAACAAGCATTTGAGGGGCGTTTGAAAATACTTCAATGGAGGCACTATTCCAGCGGCAATGCCTGCAGAACTCAAAATGCACAGCAACACAACACCACGCTAACGCCCATGTGCAGAAAGGGGACAGATGTTTCACTTTAACTTTGGTGAAAAAACTTTTTTTCACTTTGGTCCCTAACTGTTCCTGTAGAAGAGTAAAACTAAAGGCAAAATGCAAACAAAAGTTGCCAATGAACTGAATTTCTTACTGACGTCTTATAAATATTTAAATATGTTTTTCAGGTAAAATAAAACAGAACACAGTTTAACCTGTAGTATGTTTATGAGTGTAAATTAAATACATTTTCAGTGTTCATTATTTTTTTTTGTTCCCCCAAAAAGACCCTCTAAACACACTCTTCCAGAATACAAAATCAATTTCACGTGGAATTGACTGTAACTGTTTGTATTTTCGCACATGTGAGAGGTAATAGTTGACTATGCTGTCAAAACTTGACTTTCATCACAAAATACAATATTTTGCCAAAAAACTTGATGGTTGCTGAAACTGAAAACAGTGTTTATGTTTGTGCAAATAAATATGTATTTTGCATTCGTAATCTTAACTTGTCTTTATCCCTAATTCAAATCACAATCTGATGTTTGGAGTACAAAATCTGTCGCTCATAATCAACAAAAATGTAACATCTTCTTTCATAGTTTTCCTTGTCACCTCATTACACTCACATAAACCATATTTGCCACTTAATAACTATTGGATAGAAGTATTTAACAACATAATGTACTGCTTTTCCCCTATACATTACAGCTACCAATAGGAAATTTACAGTTGTTATAATAAAAGCATTATTGGGGTAAAGCATTTAAACATAAGAAAGCCAAATATATATTTGTAATGAATGCATTACTTTCTGATTTTGGGACCCCTTGACTTTTGTTGTGCGATGGTTGTAAGGTGATTAAAATTCCGTACGAACTGCCCATCTTGGGAAGGCGATCATCGCAAACGCTCCCTGCTGAGGGGAGGGCTTGCCAATGATTGCAATGCTGAGCGGTCAGTGTGCGCTTGCGCACACCGTCCCGCGCGGCTTTCGTCTTGCGATCATGCTACCAACCTGCCAAAACTCATACGCTTTTCAGCGGGTTTTCTAGCGACCGTACAGTAAATGCGGTCGTACTCTGCCCATACACCTGTCGATTATCGTACAATCGTGGGATCACCTGCGATTATCGTACGATATTCGTCAGGTGTATGGGCACCTTAATAGGCAAAAATAAAGGCCTATTGACATAGGAGGGATGTCCTTCAAAATACAACATCCCCTTTAAACTGTGACTCTCCTAACCCTCCAGTGCCCCAATAGAGTGCAGCAGTCTTTCCCCTTCAGCATCTTAGTTAAAGAAGAACTCTGGCTAAAAAAATTGATTAATCCTTGCAGTGGGCTACTCTCACACTGTAAGGGTTAAGTACTAGTTGTTGCCTGGAGTCAAGAATAAAAAATGTATACTCAGCCGATTCTCTGAGCTAGCTTGCTATTAGACCAGCCCATGGAGCCTCACTCCCTCTCTGCTGCAGCGGTCCCTGAGTCATGACATCCTACACACTGTGTATAGGATGTGAGGACGCCAAAGGATATACCATCGCTGCAGAGGTGGAGGAGACAGGCAGGAGGAAGTGCTGTGACAGCCGGCCGGCTCAGAGATTCGGCTGAGTATAACTTTGTTATTTTTTACCCTAGGCAAAAACGAGCACTTAACCTTTGCAGTGCAGGGCTAGCCCCACTGGAAGGGTTATTAAAAGTCTTACCTGGAGTTGTTCTTGTCTTCTTCTCCAGTATCCTCCCTGCATTACTGTTCTGTATTCTCCTTCCCTTCCAATGTTCTTCCTGTACTGCTGTTCTCCTACCCCTCTATTGTCCCTCCTCCAGTGCACCTCTCTTAGGCTGCCCATACACCTTGCGATCATCGGACGACACTTTTCGTGCGATGATCGAACCGTCGTACGATTTTCGTACGGCGGCCCCTTCATGTCCCCCGATTATCGCAAGGTTGGATCAGCGGTAATTAGAAGAAAGCACCTGGACGAATTGCGGTAATCGACCGCACGTATTTTCGTCTGCGCATGTGCAGTGTAAATCGTACAAATTTTGATGTACGGAAACGCCACCAACCTTGCGAAAATCATACGATCGACCGAAGTTTTCTAACCTGCTGGTTTGTCAGAAGTTGATCGATTGTACAGTATTTGCGGTTGTACACTGCCCATCAACCGTACAAATATTGGACGAAAACACAATCACACACGAAAGTCGGCCGATATTTGTAAGGTGTATGGGCACCTTTACCCTTCAGCATCTCCCTTGTACTGTGCATCTACTCCACCTTCAGCATTCACTTACTCTGTGCCTCTGTGCTCCACCTCCTTCATTGCTCCTGTACACTTATTTCCTCCAGTGTTCCTTCTTTTTAGGCCTCATTCATATGAGTACAGCTCCGTGCTGAGTGCCGCGTGCCGCATCGGGCAGCTTCCCAGAAGGACAGGTGCTGCGTGTGGTTAGTACGCAACCCCTGTCCTTCTCGATGGGAGTAAGCGGCCGTACACCACCCTACACTCACCGGCCCTGCACTTCCGTGCGGGTGCGGGTGTCCATACTCGTACGCTGACAGGATGGATCCTGTCTGTGTCTGGGCCGGGACACCTGTACGGATCTGCACTTGAGGTGAGCGCAGGGTGGCGTACGGCCGCATACTCCCATAGAGAGGGACGGGGGCTGCGTAGTAATCACACACAGCACCTGTCCTTCCCGTGAGCTGCTTGATACGGCCGTGCACGCAACACTGAGCTGTACGTGCCAGCCTTTTCTCGTGTGAATGAGGTCTAAATGTGCATCTACAACTGTTTGGTTTCCCCACATCCTACACCTCTCCTCTTCCGTTAGGATGCCTAACCCTTCTTCTGCGTGGAAGACCATGCGGGACGAAACTCTAACATTTTAAAATCCACACAGATGCCACTCGTTTGCAGCTATTAGGCCCCATTCACACCAGGGCAGGTGCGGATCAGCGCGGTTTCCATAAGATTTTTAAAAGGCGGCGTTGGGTGTTTTGAATTGCGTTTCAGAGCTGAAGCGCAATTAAAAACTCACAAAACCTCACTGATCAGCGTGGTTCCATTGAAAGCTGTATGGAAAACGTGTTGTTCAGCGTGGGAGAAAAAAAGCTCAGGGAACAATTTTGGGTGGGAGGCGGATCAGCAATGTATGTGATCGTTCATGTTGGCGGATCCGCACGGCCAAATCCACGCGTCCGAACCGCCCCGGTGTAAAAGGGGGCCTTAAATAGCCGCCGGTTTATCACGCTTGGACTATTTCAGGGGCTGCGCAGTTTCATACCCCCGCAATGGTCTGGACGATGCACATTGAAGTGCATTGAATTCCCTGTGAAGAGCAGCTCAGAGTGTATCCGTACAGCCGCGGACAGCCGCTCAGGTGTGAATGGAGCCTTACAGTGCTCCACACCTCCACCATCAGTGTCCACACTACAGCTTCCCACCTCAGTATCCACTTTGTACTCTTCTACTCTTTGTAGTTTTACTCTTCTCCCTTTGCATGGGCTGTCTGTAGTGTTTTTCTTCTACCATACAGTATCCTACTAGTAGTGCCTTGTCCTCCCCTACAGTGTCTCCACTGTAGTGTATATATCCTTCCCGGCAGCATCCAACATGCATTGTTCATCTCTCCCCCTCTCAGTGTAATTTATCTCTGTGTTCTCTCTGCCTGGGCTGTCTCTTGTGTGCGTAATCTGGCCCTGGTTGACAATCGGGCTCTAGGAGAGCTAGCCATAACAAGACAGTACACAGGTCTGTACTGCTAATTAGAAAACCAGAGAAGTTACTATTAAAGGCTAAGAATAGAACGGGCACATTTTTGGAAAATGTTAAGAGAAAAACTAGTGAACTAGAACAAAGTTGGTAAACTGTAACAAAAAAAAAAAAGGGTGACGCTCATACTAAAACTAACAGTGCACTTTACTATTATTGCAGCATGTTAATTATGGGGGAAAAATAGATTTCTCCTACTAATCGGTGCAACAAATTTTTCATGCATTGCAAACAGGCTACTTGAACAAGCTTTTAGAAATAGGTTAAACTGAAAAATAAAAGAAAGCTTTCCTAGTCCTTTTTTACAACTCTACTGATTACAGATGAGCAAACCTAAGAGCTAGCCCAATGTGAATAATGGTCAACAATTTACTTAGTGGTGACATTTGGCTGGCTTCCCCATGCTGACTCTTTGCCAAACCAGTCATGTGGGTCATGTGATCAGACACAACTTTCATATAAAAAGCATTATACAAGACAGTTCACATTTTTCCCTGTGTTCATTTGCTCTTACGGAACCCACAGACAATAAATAAATCTCTTGGTCTGACTATTTTCAGCTGGATCTAGCAACAATCCACTACGTGGCAACTTCCAACAGACATGAACACCCGTACTTGGGGAAAGGGGGGTGTTCTCAGACACATTCAAAAACTTTGCCCAGTCAACATTTCCCTATTATGATAGCTGGTGCTCACAAACCTAGGCAATGCAAAATGAGCAAATAACTTAAAAAACTGGACAGAACCTAAAGAAAAAGTATTTTTGAAGTAAGATTGTTAAATAGTAACGCATTGGAGGCCACAGCAGAAGCAGCATTGCCACAAAGTTAAACAGAGTAAAGTAAATGTGAACCCTGCCCTTTACAATCATGCAGGGTATTGTGGAGGCATACCCTAATAAGATGATGTATGTTTTGCATTCATTAACATATGATAAATGCCTTATTTTGGCTTGCTCTTCTGAGGTTATGTGACCGCTATGCAAGTTTCCACAACTACAGGCCCTGGGTCAGGGGCATAACTAGAAATCACAGTGCCCCATAGCAATTTTGTTTGCCCCACCCCCCAGGTGTATTGCATTTTTAACCAATGCACAATGCATCTATATATTATATGTAGAATGGATATGTTGAGAATGCAATACACGTTGTAGCAAATGTTGCCATAGTGATTTTACTAATATAACCTGGATGGTCAGTGTTAATTAAACCCCTCCCCCTTGCATTGCTAGGTGGTCAGTGGTATTGTTCATTAATCTCTTCCACCCCTTGCATTGGTGGCACTGGTAGAGTGGCAGTACAAGGAACAAAGGCACTTACATGTGCACTGAAGACTCCAGCAGACGGCACAGCTCTCGGTAAATGACGCCATGGCCAGGACTCTAATTCATCTGTCGGGCAGAGATCACTCCATCTCTGCCTGACAGAAGAACTAGTGTTGCGGTACTGGCAGCCTGTGTCCTAGCGCTGGGATAGGGGGGAATGCTGAGAGTATCCCAGATGGAACCCAGCACCCCGCTCAAACTCTGCAAGATGCCCTCCTCTGCCCTACTTGTCCTGGCCCTGCCTCCTCCCTCCTAGTCCTCCACCTCCTCCCACCAGTAAAATCAAAGAGCAGCATGCATGACTCATGCATGCATGCATAGCTTTGTTTTTGTTTACGTCTCTGGAACGAATGATATTCCAGAGATGTAAACATTCTTGTATTGACCAGTATTGCCAGGTCAGTTCAAGTAAGTTCCCACCTCTGTGGATCAGTCAAGAGTAGGGTTACCACCGGTCTGAGATTCACCCTGACAGTCCGGTTGTGGAATCCTGTGCCCGGGTGACATCCCACCTCACACCCGGGCACATTATTCAAACCGGACTTGTGGCTAGAAATCTGTACATGTGCATACCTCAAGGTGGGAGCCAGGCGACGCTGTCACTTCAGTCCCTCAACTCTCCCTCCCTCGCTCTGTTGTTCACCTCCGCGGCTAGGACTGGGTGGGAGGAAGTGACATCAGGGAGAGAGGGAGAAATCATCCTCCGGCAGCCAGCTCAATAACGTGCTCATTCTAGTATGTCTATATAAAGGTTGTGGTACTTTTATGCAATGTCAGTTCTGCGCCTGATGAAGGGGACCCTGCGGGGTCCCGAAAGCTCAAGTCGTTTGAATCACAACTATCAATAACATGGATTTGCACTAACATGGAATCTTGGTGCTGGTGTGCTGGTGACATCTGTATTGAAGTTCTGTTGTGAGCGGCACCATCCGCAGTCATTATGAGCACCCGTTATTTTTGGGCTATCCGGTAAGGAGTGAGGCAAGGTATATGGATACTGCTTTGTATAGTACATATCTGGGGACCTGTGGCACACTGGCAAGTTGTGATTAATTCCATATCATTTGTGATACATTGTGATTAACTCCAATGTTATTTAATCACAAAATATATGCATTGTGTATACTTTACAAAACAATTGCCGCGAGGTGCTACAGTGTTCGGGTTTGGCTTGAAGAAAAGGTGGCAACCCTAGTCAAGAGCTCTGATATATTAGTTATATAGTAAGACTTGCCAGGTACACATATAAGAATAGAATACGTTTGTGAATCTCATAATTGCCATCATCTATAATACAAGGTAATTTAAAACATGACTTAGTGGGAAACATTCAGTAATCAGTAATTCAGTCAGTAATTTGAAGTAACAATGCTTTTTCTTCCTTAAACTAAAGTGACTTTGACAACAATGTAGGGAATCATGCAGAGTGCATTCTATAGCTATAAAAGAAGGCAAGATAAGTACCACATTAACATGTGAACCCATAAAACACATTTTTTTTTATACTTGTCTCTAAAAGTTGCACTTTTTATGCTTTTGGATCTGAACAAAAACACCTACGGTATGTTTTATCATTCCTATTCATACCTATTGAATCTGTTTGTATAAATAAGGGTACATTTCACTCAATATTGAAAATTAAACCTTGGTATTCATATAGGGATGTTCAGCTATGCCCCCATGTTTACTGATTTTGTGGCAAACTATGAACAAAATCAGTAACTCCCATTTCATAGTAAAAAAAAAATCATAAAAAGTCCCTTAAAAAATGAATTAGTATATCTCTCTGTCTACTATCTTCTTTAAGGCTCCATTCACACCTGAGCGTGTGCAGTGCATCACGTTTCTTGCGCGGTTTATCGCGTGTTCATACGTGTGTATGAGTGTTTTCGCACGTTCGCTGTTACAACCGCAATAAGAACGACCGGAAAATCGAGAATGTACCTTTTCTTGCATGGCGCGGTTTTCTCCGTGCGTGCGAACACGCAGATGGGAATGGTTCACATTGGAATGCATTGATTTTTCCACAAAAAAAAACGCTCAAGTGTGAACCAGGCCTTACAGCTGCCAAAAGATTTTCTGGATCCCAACACACTTTCAGGAGTGTCAGATGCCTGGTCCTGTGCGGACACACTGTGAATTTATCTGCCAGACACTGTCACTACTGTTTCCTGTATTAAAGGGGCTAGAAGGTGGAGACAACGTAAGAGCATTCAAGTATTTTAACTATTAAGAAAAAATTAGCTTTTTTGTGTTTCACTCAGCTGTAGATCCTCAAATCAGCTCTGAATTGGTGCTGACACTGTCCTTCCTTCTGGAGGGTGGCTACTTTTGTTCCCAATGGTCCCTGTGTGTGTTGTAAAGTAGCCACCGCTCCAAGCTTACTCCTGTGATGAACTACAATCTCAGGTTTAGTCAGCTAATTTGTCCTGAGAGTGTAGTTCATCACTGGAGCGAGCTTGGAGCAGTGGCTACTTTACAAGACACACAGGGACCATTGGGAACAAAAGTAACCACCCTCCAGAAGGAAGGACAGTGTCAGCACCAATTCAGAGATGATTTGAGGAACTGCAGCAGAGACTCGGGGGTGTTGCTGGTACTGATACTCGGGTGTTGCGGCCACTGCTGATTAGCAATTAGTTACCAGTGGTGCCCGCAACACCATCCTAGTGTCATTGGATCATTTATTTACAGTACATCGATCCACATGCATCTAGAGTGAGTGCGTCTGGTCGTTTCCCAGTAATCAGCCATCAAATTTCGGCCAGTGCGGGTACAAAAGGCCTCCTTCAGGTACCTGGGGAATATGTCAGTGTGCATGTTTGCTAGATATTATTAAGAGTTTACTGATTGCTTCCACTTGTTGCCTGGAAATGGTCATCAAAGTGGACCAAACACCCAAATGCTCCAAATACTGTGAAGCTAATTATAACCTCTCAAGGTTATGCAAAACAAATGTCAGTGTATTTTATTTTTCTCGGACAGATAAGACTCAAACATGTGCTGACTATTTGAATGTGATTGCAATAAAGCAACAAGAGAAAAATAGAGAGGAAGTTACACAACAAAGGCTTCAGTAATGATACTCCCAATGATGCTGTAATGGTGCTCTAAGAATTCTTACTGCAGCTCTGTAAACAGTACTCATAGTGTATAGGGACCCATTCACATATATTCCTTTTCCTGGTGCATACATGGCAGCATAATAATGATAGCTTCCCCACTATCCTCACCGTACAGGTCCGGTGTAAATCTACGAAAGTGAGTGTGAATCCCCCCCCACATAGCATTCTTCTTTTTATCCTCCATCCATAACCTGCTGACCAGTGGCTTTAAAGTTGTCCCTACCTCTGTGTTGTAAATCGAAGCTGTTCCATCTGGGTTCAGCCTTTCCCGGTTATAGTTCCAGTTCCTTTTGATGCTAAATGCTCTTTTTCAGCTGGAAGCCCATTATGGCAGTTCTGGGAGGCAGGCAGTAGGTTTAACTAGGCCCTTAAGGTGGCCATACACCTTACAACCATTGTACAACTTGTTTTGTCCCAACATCGCACCCTTGCTCAATTTTCGTTCAAACAGCCCATCATGTACAGACCAATGTAGTTCGCGATTATCATTACATAGTTACATAGTTACATAGTATTTGGGGTTCAATAAAGATATACGTCCATCAAGTCCAACCCATATAGGTCCACACTCAACTCATTCTTTGGAATACTTGTATCCCTAAATATTACGGTCCCTCAGGAAATCGTCCAAAAGTTTCTTGAACAATTCCACACTCTTAGCTGAAATCACTGCTGGTAGCAGTGAGTTCCAGACCCTAACCGCTCTTACTGTGAAGATTATCGTCAGCACCACTAACTGGCCGATTTTCATCGACCGAACAACCAAATTTTCGTTTGAGCATGCGCAGTTTTCATCTTGAGATTTTTGTTGTACGAAACGCCACTAATCTGTTGATTTTCGTCCAACTAGAGACAAAAATGTGCCCGTTGTACAGTAAGGGCTATAGTTCACACCAGCTGCAGTGCCTTCCCGGCCCGATTCTGGCTGGAACGCACTGGATCGCATTGCGGCCAGCTCACTTTGTTGTGGGGAGGAAGGGGGCGTGGAGGTGCATTGAAGTGAATGCCAGTGGATGCAATGTGGCCAGGTGCAAGGCTTTAGCCAATGAGGATTCACAAGGCACGGTGCTTTGCAGGCAGCTCGGCGGGCGAAGAACCTGCCGAACGCCCTGACAGTTTGTGTGTTCGTCATCGAGCCCATCTCTAGCTTCTATGCGTTACGTCTAATTGAGCCCATCCCTATCTTCTACGTGTTATGTCTAACGACTCAGCTTTTACACGTTACGTCTAATTGACTTCATCAGGAAGCTAGCTAGCTTCCTGATGAAGTCAATTAGTGTGGATGATGACATCTCAGGACTGTTGGAGTTCTACCGTCGAACTAATCTTTTGACAATGGTGTCAGCCATTACAGTATCTGTCACTTGAATGTGTGACACCTTTGAAGAAATGAGCTATGTGGATGAGACAAAGTTCTAAGATCTAAGTTGACTATCTGATGTGTGGAGATCTCATGGTGGATTTCAACATCTGAGTCTAAATCTACTAACTCAATTCTATTATTATTCATGAACAGTCTGTTTTGTACTGTACAAGAATGCAGGTCCTGTAAATCATGTTGTGTCCTCAAGGTGACACAAAGCAACAGCTTGGGGTTCAGGATTATGATCAGTAGATTCATAGTGCCATTGTGTTGGATTGGGGAATCTCCTAATGCTTAGCACTCTGTTGTTAACATAAATGTGGAATCGTCTAGTCTTGTTACAGAGGTAGCCTAACACTACCTTGCTGTCAGTGTAGAACTCAGCATCTCTGAGGTCAGTGTTCATTTTTGATGTAATAAGCTCTGCCAGCTCAACAGCCAACACTGCAGCACAAAGTTCTAGTCTAGGGATAGTGTGCTCTGGGTGTGGAGCTAGTTTTGCTTTTCCCATGACAAATCCTACATGGCATTGTGCTGCAACATCTACAGTTTTTAAGTAGGCAACAGCTCCTATTGCTTTGACAGAAGCATCAGAGAATAGGCAAAGTTTTTGGCTCCGTGCTTCTGTAAAAGGGTACAGGAGCATAGACTGTAAGCCCTCACGGGCAGGGCCCTCCTTACCATCTTGTCTTAAAATTGTATTGTGACTGTAATGTCTTCCTTATATTGTAAAGCACTGTGCAAACTATTGGCGCTATATAAATCCTGTTTAATAATAATATGGGCGTGAAACATGGAGATCAGATAGCACTGTTAGAGAATTTCTCCACTCTACCAAATATTTCTTTTAATCAGGGGGCAGTGGGGCATCCCAGTCAGATGTTTCACAAGTTAAGTCTCTCAGTAACGCTTTACCTTTTGAATTGTGATAGGGGCTGCAAATCCTAATGGGTCATACCAGCTATTAAATGTAGACAAGACATCTCTGTGAGTGAAAGTTTTTTCTTTTCTGTATATTTGGAAGGTAAAGGAATCAAATTTCAAGTGCCAGAGTAGACCAAGACTGTGTTATACAGGTAAAGAGTCTGTCCCTAAATCTAAGTCTCTTAGATCAGTGGTCCCCAATCCCCGGGCCACGGCCCGGTACCGGTCCGTGGATCAAATGGTACCGACTTTCCCCCCTCAGCGGGCTGCGGTAAAATTATCAAACGTTGACCGGTTCGCGGCTATAAAAAGGTTGGGGAGCACTGTCTTAGATCATTAGAGTGGTCTTGGGAAGGGTAAGCTTCCCATACTGCTTTACTGTTGGAGGCAATCTTGTGAAGCCTAAGACTGGAGCAACCAAGCATCTGCTGTGCTCTTTTGGGGAGACTGATTATAGACTCATTGGAAGGTAAAGATTTTAAGCAGTCATTTATGTAAAAGTCTTTTTCTATTAATTTTCTAGCTTCTGAGCCATACTCAGACTCACTCTCTTGAGCTGAATGTCTAAGTCTGTAGATAGCAACTGCAGGAGAAGGGCTGTTGCCAAAGATGTGTACTCTCATGCGGTACTCTAATTTGTCTTTGGAGGGATCATTATCTCTGAACCAAAGAAATCTCAAAAAGTTCCTCTCTCTCTGACAAGGAAGCAATGGAACATCTGTTGAATGTCAGCTATGAAAGCAACAGAGTTTCTGCTAGGGATGCACCAATACAGATTTTTCGGTATTGAGTATGAGTACCCATATTTTTCTTTTGGTACTCACCAATACCGGTACAGAAAACACCATTAGGGAAGCCAGGCAGAACGTAATGACTCGCCGCCCAGCTTCCTGATTAGCCGGGAAGCTGTCTCCATGCTCCCTCATCACCAGGTGACGAGGAAGCATGGAGTTGGCTTTCTGGCCAATCAGGAAGCCAGGGAGAGGGCTATGACTTTCTATCTGGATTCCTGATTGGCCAGCTTCCCGGCCATTTAGGAAGCTGGGCGGCGAGTTATTACACAGTGCCCAGCTTCCTGATTGGTTGGGAAGCCAGCTCCATGCTACCTTGTCAACAGCTGACAAGGAAGCATGGAGCCGGCTTTTCCGGCAAATCAGGAAGCTGGGGGGTGGGTAATAACTCACAGTCCGACTTCCTGATTGGCCAACTTCTCGAACAATCAGGAAGCCGGGCAGCAAGTCATTACAGGGGGCCCGGCTTCCTGATTGGCCGGGAAGCCAGTTCCATGCTACCACATCATCAGGTGACAAGGAAGCATGGAGCCAGCTTTCTGGCCAATCAGGAAGCCGGGCAGCATGTAACGACTTGCCGCCCCGCTTCCTGATACAGGAAGGTCCGGTGTTGGGATAGGCATCGGGAGCATTTGGTCAAGTACGAGAACTTATACTAGTATCGGTGCATCCCTAGTCTCTGCGAAAGCGTTAAAGCACTCCCAGAAGTTTGTTATTGAGGTCTGGACCTGTCAAGAGGACATCATTTAGGGAAACACCCTTGAATTTGGTACTGGAGTCAAACACTACTCTAATCTGACCTGGCTTTTTAGGGTGGTATACTCCAAATATTGGTAAGTACCAGCACTCCTTAGAGTCTCTTAGAGTGGGAGTTGTTTCTGCATGACTGTTCTCAAAGATTTTTGTCATAAAAGTGAAGAAGTGATCTCTCAGCTCTGGCTTTCTTTGGAAATTACATCTAAGGGAAGAGAAACACTTCAGTACTTGTTCTTTGTTATTACGTAGGCGTTGCCTCAGTGATCTGAAGGGAAAACGTGCGACCCAGCTGTTTGTGTCATCTCTGACTAGTCCTTGTTCCATTATTTCTAAGAAGAGTTTGATTTCAATAGACATTGCCACTTGATTGCCCTCTTTCTTTTGTTCTTTGAAAGACTAAGGCCTCGTTCACACCAGATGTCCCTAGGCAAGGCAGCATCGCCGCCCTCAGCGAATCTGCCGCTCCAGGCAAACGCCTTGTTTGCCTCGCGGCAGATACGCCCCTGGCAGGAGGGGGCGTGACGGGCCATTTAAGTAAATGGCACCGTGGCAACGCCCTCCGGCCGTAATCCGATTGGCCGCACAGGATCGCAAGGCACATTGAGCCTGCGGTCCGGTGCGGTCCGATCAAAATGCTGCAAGCTGCAAGTTTTGTGTACTGGTACTGGAAGTTTGCGAGGATTAAGTCCTGTGGGAGCAGCACATGACAGTGTAAATTCAAAACTAGCATTATTTCTTGTTTTAGCTTGTTGGCGCACAAAGTCCACAAAAACAGAGAAAGGGGGAAATGAAACATTATGCTGTCTTTTAAATCTGGGGCCATCCACTGTGATCCACTGCTCTTTCAAGTTATGAGGTAACTTGTCTGATGGGGTTGAAACCTCTGGCAGTGTCAAGGAATGTAGGTCCTTGCCAGAGGCGTAACTAGAACCTTCAGGGCCCAGGTGCAAGAAACCATGAAGCGCCCCCCTCCCTAACCGCCATGACACTGCATGGTTAACAGGAAGGCTGCCGAGGTCCCCAGCAAGCACGGGGCCTCAGGCAGCCGCTTGTTTAAAATTTTAGTGCCGGTGTTCTGTCGAGAACGCTGGCCCAGTACAGACGGGATTAACGAGGAAACCTGCATTTATTTACAAAGTATTCGTTTGTAATGGTTAATTGCGACCGTTAATAATATGCCACCCATGGCAGGAAATGACGGATGGAATATTATTAACAATCACAATTAACGATTTAAACGATTTAAATCACAATTAATACTGTGTAAATAAATCCGTTTCCTCGATAATACTGGTCTGTGCGTAAGCGCAGATGCTGAGGTCGGCAAATTAGACTGCGTCGGCGTTCTCGACAGAACACCGGTATCTGCGTTTAGTATCGGGGCCTTTTCACAAGTATGAGTACTCGTGAAAATGCCCAGTATTAACAATGGAGTATCCCTACTTAAAAATATAAAACATTGCTGGGACTTGTAGTCCTACATAGTTGGAGCTATTCTGCATTGCTGTATGATGATTATACAGCACTGCAGAATAGTTCCAACTATGTAGGACTTCAAGTCCCAGCAAGACATTATAGTGGAGGTGGGGTGCCGGTGGGATTCTGCATAGCTGACTTTTATTATGATGTATTGCTGGGACTTGTAGTCCCGCATAGCTGGTGGTATTCTGCATGGCTGTATGATGATTATACAGCACTGCAGAATAGTTCCAACTATGTAGGACTTCAAGTCCCAGCAATACATTATAATAAAAGTCAGCTATGCAGAATACCACCAGCATCCCTCCTCCACTATAATGTTGCGGGTGGCTGTGCGGCAGGGAAGGAGCGGCACTATCTCGGGGGGGGCCCTCTTCTTCCTTGCTGGACCCCCCCAAGTGGCGGAACGCCAGGGCCCGGTCGCAATTTAGACCGCTGCGACCCTGGTAGTTCCGCCAATGGTCCTTGCAAGTCCTCTTCTGATTTGGCCACGTAAAGCTCCATTAGCAAGTCACTTAGTTCTCTAGGTTTCTGATAGGCTTTGTTAGGTATTTTGGGGCTGGCTGTGTATTGCTATGGTGGAAAGGTCATGTGTAATCATACCTTTTGGAAGTATCTGGTTGAAGCTGGCCTCTGTCGTACCATTCTGGTTTGAAGGCTGGTTCTAGAGAATGGTTTGTATACTCTTGAAGCCAGCCTCTGTCGTACCATTCTTGTTTGAAGGCTGGTTCTAGAGGATGGTTTGTAGACTCTTGAAGCCGGGCCCCTGCCGTACCATTCTGGTGTGAAAGCTGGTTCTAGAGGATGGTTTGTAGACTCTTGAAGCCGGCCTCTGTCGTACCATTCTGGTGTGAAGGCTGGTTCTAGAGAATGGTTTGTAGACTCTTGAAGCCGTCCTCTGCCGTACCATTCTGGTTTGAAGGCTGGTTCTAGAGGATGGTTTGTAGACTCCTGAAGCCGGGCCCCTGCATTTCCATAGATGCCTTCTCAACCTCTAACCATCCTTTTTCTTTTTTATTTGCATTTCTTGCTGAGCAAGGGCTGCTCCGGCTTTTGCAGCTTTTGCACATGCGATGGCGAGTACTTCACTTGCAGGTGAGGATCTAGAGGAACCAAATACTTGGGACCTTGTTTTAAGTAAAGATGCCAGACTATGTGACATGTTGCTTCTGGAGGTGCTTGACTGTGTAGAGACTGCTGTATTGTTGTATGCAGGTGACTGCACTGATGGCAAGACTCTATGTGTTACTGCCCTGTATCTGACTTGCTGGGTAGCTTCTGTATAACTGTTCTGTCCCCGCTACACGTTACCCTGTGGCCCGTATAGCTCGACATGCAGCTAAACCCTCCAATTCTGTAATAAGTCAGACTGAGTAAAATCTTGAAGCTTTATTAACAAAACAATGTCAATGTAGTGTCAGCTTATAAATACAAAGCAAAACAAGTCTATCCATACCAGCAATGCTGCCTAAAGGGATTTGGGCATTCTTCCTCCAGACATGTGCTTAGGATGGCTTTGGATTCTCTTCTCCTTTGTTCTAAGATGGAGGCTGAGGTTTCCAGAATGCCCTATTTACTTCTTCTTTGAGCAGAAGGGTGCTGGGAGTTTACCATAGAAAATGAGTCTGTGCTGCCTTATATAGAGATGTTTCTCTTGAGCACCATCTTGTGGACAATGTTTATATTGCAGATAGGTAAGCTTAATTATGCCTGCCTGTGGAAGGCAGAACATGGAGCTTCCCATCTGAAGGCATGGCATCCAGTATTTTGAAACTCAGAGCAGCATTTAAAGTCTTGACAGTGCTTTCAGACAGTATACAGGGTAAGCTGCTAATCCTGCATATGTACAACCATTCAGTGGTAGCATACATCCAGAGACAAGGCACCCACAACTACTCCCCAGTGAAAGAGGTGGAGCCAGTTATGATGTGGGTAGAGAAGAAATTGTTGGAGTTAAAGGTAGTTTACCTTCCAGCAAAACAGAATTGGAAAGCCGATCGTCTTTCCAGGGTTGTTCCAGACCACAATGAGTGGTTCCTCCACCCCAAGATATTTGACCAACTAGTGGAAATGTGGGGCTATCTACAAGTAGACCTCTTTGCGGCTTCAGGCAATCAAAAAGTTATGCAGTTCCTGTCCAACTCACTAGTGGAATTTCAGCCCGGCCTATGCCTTTCCCCTCTAATCATGAAGTTTCTGATGAGACTTTCCAGGCAGATTGTCACTGTCATCACAATCCTCCCTAATTGGCCCCACAGGCCATGATTCCTTCTGTTAGTCCAAGTGAGTTTGGAATCTCAGATTCCCCTCCCATTATTCTCACACGTGTTATCCCAAGAGGAGATGTTACATCTGTGTCCAGAAAAGCTGGCCCTTCATGGCTGGAGATTGTCAGGAGGAGGTTGGAAGATCTAGTGTGCTTATCCAAATTTATAGACACACTGCTGAGAACATGGAAGATTTCGACAAATAATGTGTATGGGCCCATTTGGGACAAGTTTACACAGGTCGCATCTGAACAACAGTTTAGTCCAATCTCTCCTACAGCCTCACAACTGTTATCTTTTCTGCAGAAGGGCCTGGACATAGGACTGAGCCTAAGTTCACTAAAGGTACAGGCAATCACCAAGGTAAGATGGGCCAACAACCCTTTGGTAAACCAGTTCCTGAAAGTGGTCATGAAGATGCGTAACCCAGGAGATCACTTTTTCCACAATGGGATTTACCTTTAATCCAAGAAATGTTGTCCAATAGGCCAATCACGCTCACAGAACAGTATTCCCTATGGGACATCCCTTTCAAATCGACATTCCTCGTAGCAATAACATCAGGAAGAAGAGTTTAAAAATGTCAAGCACTGGGGTCTGAACATCTATTTATCTTGTTTTTTCCAGATAGAGTGGGGTTGCGCTTTGTTCCAACCTTTACAGGAGACACTCATCAACAAGAATTGCATGAGTTGGATGTGTCAAAGACTCTAAAAACCTACATTGAAGCTGATGGCAGCTGTAATACACACTGTAAGAGAAAAGTCAGAAGAATGTGTGGCACTCTACACTGAGGGAAGCTGTAGACAACTGCTGCAATGAAGAAACAAACCCCAGGAATGTTTTCACCTTCAGGTATGGACTTCCTGTAACCTTTAAGCAATCCTAAAAAGATATAATCTAGAAGCACTCTTGGCATAATACTTTTTTTTTATCCTGCTCCTGGATTCTGTCTCATTTGAATTGCAACACACACTTTGGGGAATTTATCAACACTGGAGCATACAGAATCTGGAGGAGTTACCCATGCCAACCAATGAGCTTCTCTCTTCAGTTTGTTCAGTTAAGGTTTGGAAATGAAAGAAGCTGATTGGTTGCCATGCACATCTGCTCCATATTCTCTCTGCTCCAGTTTTGATAAAATCCTCTCAATGCGTTTGACATTGTGTTGCTGATCAGGAAAGTGCTGAACAAATCCTACTATCAGCTTGCTAAATTGTAGCACTTTCTTTCTTTTTCGCATACATTGATGCAGGACAATGTAGCAAAATGTAGCACTCTCTGGTGAGAGGAAAATAAATTTGTTATATAACCTTGACCATTGATTATATAACCTTGACTTGTCTCTGAGACAAGTCATGCATCTTTTTAGAGCTATAGCTGCACTGGTGATTTTAATCTTAGTATTGCTGAAAATAATCTCATTACCCAAACATTGATTTCAGTGTGTAAGTAATTAGGTGACTACTGGCAACTGGTTGAATCTTTCAATAGCAAGAGATTAAAGTACTCTTGTACTCAGTGAAATGTGGAGGCTGCCATTGCTAACCTCCTCCTAAATTGTGATTTCTATTGCCCTTTGTGATATCAATATTTTCTTAAATAGTGATCTGGAAACAAATGCAGCTAAAGTAACCAAAGAAAAGTCAGACCTCTTAAACACACATTTGATCAGTGACTTAGCAAGAATTGAAGCCTTTCGGTCAACAACTAGCATTTTCAAAAGTGAAGTTCGGTAATTGCAGTCTGCACTTGCAGTTTTCTCAGCACAGGTTTCCTTTAAAACCACCCTGTAGACCAACACTAAGGATAATTCTCTTTTTCCCATGCATTATGCTGGTATTCTGCATATTGTAGGAATTATATTCTTTTCTAGGAAGGTGACAGATCTAGTATTTAACTGGTTTCTAAAACAGTTTTCAGAACAATGTTTAATACTTATTTCATATGGCCGTAGTTCTCTTTAGGGTCACAGGAGGACATTTACCAATGTCCTCCTGTGAGCAATAACTCAGCATATAGTGTGCTATTGCACAGAACCGCGCTGCAGCTAGGACGGATCCCGACAAAATTGTCGGGATCCACTCAGCTGTCTGATTGACAGTTGGCTCTGCCTCTCTAGAGGCAGAGCCAGCTGTGCCTGCCCCCTCCCCCATCTGTCCCTCCAATCAGAGTTGGAGGAACAAAGAAGGGAGCGGAATCCATGCGGGGAGCAGTGACTGCCAGTCACCACTCTCTGCAGGGAGAAGATGGTGAACTGAGTGATCAGCAGTATGTGATCGCTCAATTCTCAATATATAGAGCCGACGTGTGACAGGTTCAGTGTCACCCGTCAGCTCTAATTATTGGGATGAGTGTATTTCACTCATCCCTAAATTCGCTTTTAATTAAAAAAAAGTCAACACCAGGTGACAACTTAATAAAAACAAAGTATCTGTTATTTATCTGCTATGGATGCGAAGGTAACCGCCCAAGGATGATTGGTGTCCTTGAACAATTCATTACAATACAACACAATACTTGGTGACAGTGATAGCAGTGCACTCATGGCACTTTAGTGCTTTTCTGCTCAATATGAGAATACATTGGGCCAGTTTGTAAGGAGATTTTGAAATATCTCTATGTGCAGTAAGAAATACTTTACACTGTCTGTGTCTTATTATTACAGTTTCCTGGGAGATTAAAAATGGCCTGATTATTACACACAATGCTTGTAAAAAAAATGTCCTTTGTAAAGTATAGATTCTGGTAAACATTTTTGCTGAAAAAGGGACAAAGAACTGCTGGAGAATACGATTTTATGTTTATTACAAAAAAATATATGTTTCTCCCAGTGTTTATTGGGGACTAGTGAGAACTAGCTTCAAACAGTAGCGCTTTAAAGTAGAATGAATCATTCTTTTTTTTGCATATATCTACTGCTAGCAAGCAGCATTATGACTAGGGAGGCACCGATACCGATATTAGTATCGACCAAATGCTCTGATGCCTAGCACGAGTACTTCCGGTATCAGGAAGCCGGGCAGCGCGTCATTACACGCTGCCCGGTTTTCCGATTGGCCGGGAAGCAGCTCCTCTCTCGTCGCCTCGTGAGGTAAGGCTACCTTACCTTAGTATGTGCAGGCTGTCACCCCCGGGGCCTCTCCAGCGAGAATGCGGCCTTCCTCCGGTACCCAGACGGAGCCGTCTGGCCGGCCAATCAGGAAGCCGGGCGCCATGTAATGACGCGACGCCCTGCTTTCTGATCGGCCGCCATGATTGGCCCCATGCTCCCTCGTCATGAGATGACACGCCTCCCGGCTTCCCGGCTAATCAGGAAGCCAGGTGGCGAGTCATTACACGCCACCTGGCTTCCTGAATGGGACTTCCGTTACTCGATAATTGGTATCGGCGAGTCCCGAAAAAAAATTATCGGTACTCGCACTCGGTACCAAAATACCGGTATTGGTGCATCACTAATTATGACCAGGAGGCGGGCGCATGTGCAGTAGAGATCTTTGGCCGGGAGAAGCGGAGAGACACATTGTAAGTCAATGCACACAGCCCAGAAGTGTGCATGCTTACAGACACTGTGGGACACAAAAGACCTCTATTGAGTCGGGCGAGGACCTGGGTCTTCAGCATCAGGTTAGAAACAAGAAATCCTGCGAAAGCCCCGATTCCTTAACCATCAGGTATTTCGCCCCACCTAGGGCCACCTTGCGAAACAACAGAACAATTGACTCACAACACGACAAGACAAGCGGACTACTGTCACTTTAAGGACACATCTGTCACTTTAAGGACAAAAATAAACATATGCTCATCCAGCCTCTTGGCTTTGCTCTTGCAGCACCACTGCTCCGGCCCCACTGCATGTTTCCTCCAGACAGGCTCAATACTGTGCTAACCTGCATAATTGGTTCACAACCCGCAGCTCCCTGCTGCACTGGACTCCACTCTGACTCCTGGAAGGAGTCATCCTCCTCTCCCAGGGGGAACCCTGAACCTTTAACAGCACCTTTACTTTAAGGGCTGTGCACACCTGTGCAGTCAGCAGGTGCTGCTACCTATGAAAACATGGACCCAGGAATGTAGATTTCATCCCTCCCAAGTCTCTTAGAAATCTCCAGGATCCCATGCGGAATCTGGAAAGAACTGCAAAACGAGTTCTTTCCTTCTAAAGATACTTGACTCCTGAAACCTCTCAGCCCCTCTGGCTCAAAGTGGGTGACAAAAAGGTCAAATTACACTGTGGCACACAACACATTCAGTCAATATGTTACTAATGGGACTTCCAGGAGCAGTACCAAAAAAAGAGGGGTGGTTAAAAACCAATGGTGCCAATATAACCCTCAAGGATCATATCATGACCAGATCAGACTGCTGCTTGGAGTGTGTCATCTCCAAATGACTGATGCAGTCACATCCGTAAGGCAAAACTTGGCAAATGTTTGAAACGAAGATCAGGTCTTGCATACCTGGAAAACAGATGCCTGGTGATGAAAGGCCCAGGATGTGCTTACTGCTCTTTTAGAGTGGGCAGTGATAGGGAAAGGAGGTTCCCGTGCCTTCAGGGCATATGCCTATGAAATAAACAAATCCATGAAGCTGTAGCCAAAAAACCCTGGTGGCGTTACCATGTCCAGCTTGAAAAAAAAAAACAATCATCTTAAAATGTACAGGAGATGGCAAAAGGACAAGGAACACAATAGACATGTGCAGCGGCTAAAACTTTGTTTCGTTTCGGATTTCGTTTATTTCGTTTTTGGAATTCAAATCCTATATGTGTTTCGTTTCGGGAATTGGATTCATATCTGATTCGGAATTCGGATTTGAAATTCGGACGAATTCCTGAAAATTCAACATGAGGTGGGCTAGCAGAATTGACACATTTGTCATTTCTGGTTGCTGTGCTCTAGTCTTTACTATTAAAGGGACATTAAAATCCTTCTCTAAATTTGTTTTTTATCCATTTAAATGTTAACAGTGCACGCACAGGATTTGGACGAAATTCGTTCCAAATCCGAAATTTCGGATTCGGATGTTTTCGGATATGTTATATTTTGGAAATTCGGATGCTCCGAATCTACGAATTTCCGTCCAAATTTTGATTCGGAACATAACGAATCACCCAGGTCTAGAACACAATGAGGGGCATTTATCCAAACTGGAGCAGACATAATCTGGAGCAAATTTGCACTGCCATAAGCAATCAGCTTCTCTGTCTCATTTTCAAATTTTACCTGAGCAGACTGAAGACAGATGCTGATTGGTTGCCATGGGAAACTTCTCCATATTCTGTTTTCTCCAGTTTTGATAAATCCCCCCCATTGACCTCATTGGGGTAGAAAGAGTATATGCCCATCACAGAAAGGAAGGTCGTGGTCTCTAGACAACTTATTTCTTGTGAGGGGTGAGAAAGAGCTACTTGCAGGACAATGCTGCCAGCTATAATACCCTCTGAACCAATGTGATGGTAAAAAGGAAACATAGAGAAAGCCAGATTAAGTTTCATGGAGCCTATGGATTGATGCTGTAATCCCCTGGATAAAAGTACAAACCAAGGAATGTGGAGCCAAGAATTGTTAAAACAAAAGTGCCAGAACTGATATTTGTCCCCAGATGGCAATCAGTGCCAGTAACTGACCCATGCCCAAATGAAAAAAAAGTCAGAATCCAAGCAACCAAAAGGTCCTTTGTGATCCAGAAGTAGCCATGGAACCTGGGTCTGATGTCCCTGTACCAAGAGATAGCCAAGCCTAACAAGAGAAGCTTGCATGCTTGCTAAGGGTCTTCCAGTGAAGGGACAGAAAGGATTGGCTGTGTATCACCATTGGTGACTGAAGCCACCACAGTAGAGACAACTTGATCTGTGGTAGAAGATAAAAAACTCTGTAAAGGGAGATAGGTTCTGTCCCATCTGGGCAGTATGTCCCTCTGTAGAGTTCATGTGTGGAACTGCGCAAAAGAGACCACCTTGAAGAATTACACCATTAGCCGCAGAACCCACATACATCTGTATAGAGAGGACGTGCATTGCATCTGAATGTTCTAGATTAGCTGCCTTTTGTTTTCCCTTGGCCAGAAGATCCCTTGCTAATCTGGTATCTAGGATCAACCCCAGGTCAGGCATTGTGTTGGAAACAGAGACGACACCTGACTTATCATCCATCCAAATTACCGATAGACAATTACATACGCGTAGATGCGCCCCGAGGCCGGGTGTCACCCGGTCCCCAGACCGGGTAACACCCCACCATGTCGTCATCGCACGTGACGTCACCTCGCGCATGCACGATTACGTCATTGCGCATGCACGATTACGTCATTGCGCATGCACTGCCATCTGATTGATGCCTGCCAGCGGCCATCTTGGTGATGGACGCCAGCAGAGAGAGGAGGGGAGGTTCACCCAGCGGGATGAGGTATGCTGCCGGGTCCCCTCCTCTCTCCTGACGGACTCTCGGTCCACGACCGAGTGCCCGACTTTTAGAGGGGAGGTAGCCGGCGGGGGAGAGATACAGACCTGCAGGCTGCATACAAGTGATCTCAGTGACATCTCCGGGATCACCTGTAGAAAACAAGTGGCGGCTTCCCAACTGTACATTTAGCCCTGCTTGCCCGAAACAGGGCTAAATGTAGAAAAAAAACTGCCCGCTCAACGCCCAGAACTGCATGTCCCGGGCTTTGGGCGATAGGAATTCCACACCTCTGCCCCCCCTCTACTCCCTGCTGCCCAGAGGCTGGGCCTTGTGGGAAATCCGGCCCTGTGTCTAGTGTAGAAGTGATCCCTTACTTTGGTGGTTAGTGTAGAATTGACCCTCTACATTGGTGCTCAGTGCAGAAGTAATATCTTACATTAGTGGTCAGCATAAAAGTGATCCATGACATTGGTGGTCAGTGTAGAAGTAATCCCGATTAACACTTGCCGAAATACATGAAAAACGCATGTCGCACTTGCGGTGCATTGTATCATTAACCACGACATGCATTCCTACGCACAAAAAAGTATAGTCAAAAAACATGTAAAGCTTCTTTGCCACGTTTGTAACACTAATGCGCACTTGCAGGGCTGTCCCAATAATGAGGCAGCCTGAGGCGGTTGCCATAGGCGCCATCTCATTGGGTCACCCTTTCTGGACAGAGCTAGCAACCTGTGAAGTTCTGGGAATTTTGCCACCCAGCTCATTCACGTCACTAGGTGCTGAGCAGGATGACCGCCCAGCTCCTGGTAACCAGTGACGTCAGTGAGCTTGGTGGGACACCGAACAGATGTACTGCGCACCCTCCCCCCGGTTGACCTATGCTGCCAACACCTGACCCCCCCCCAGTAACATGCGCCTCCCGCCGGCCTCAGGTGTTGAATTATAGGCCCTGCAGACGTGCGACAAACACCCCAAAAATAATGCACTCGTTCACGCATGTGGAACATGGTGGTCAGCATAGGCCGAAGATCAATCTATCATTGCTCTCTCCTCAGGGAACCCCTAGCAACCTCTGGAATGAACCTAGTTGATGTAAAATAAACATTCTTTTACACACCAGGCACAATATATGTCCCTGGAATGCAGGGATAGTTGCAAACAATAGGAACATGCCGACTTTCAGGCTGCTGCTATCTCACAACATCCATTCCAAGTTCTCCAGCGTCTAGCAAGTCAGCAGACATTCACCACACATCCCGCTAGCCGGCGACGCCGAGTATCCTCCGCGCATGCGCACTGCGTTTCAAGTCAACTCCGACAAACTGTAGCGGTAGTGACGCCAAGCAACAGTGGCTGGCTGGAGGAAGCAGGGCGAGGCGGAGAAGTGCTGGTGACTCGCAGCCCGAGACGGGTGATAGTGGCCCGGTTCCACCATGGGCTGCACACTGAGTGTTGAGGATAAGGAGGCGGTTGAGAGGAGTAAAATGATAGACCGCAACCTGCGGGAGGACGGCGAGAAAGCGTCCAAAGAAGTCAAGCTTCTCTTACTTGGTGAGGACAACGAAGTTCAGTCTGGGCTGTGCCCACTTGTGTTATCCTTTATTTGTGTGTGTGGTGTCCGTGGGCGAACACACGTGTACGGGTGGGAGAAAGTCATTTCCTGGCAGATCTCTGTGTCCTGGACCTCAGCTGCCATTAGTGTTTGTCGTTTTCTTTTCTCAAAGTGCCAGGAAATCAGTATCTACGTTTTCAAGCAATCCATGTGTTGTTCCATACCTCCTCCTCCTTCAGATAGATTTGGGGAAAGATGTCTGTCTGCTATTGCCTAATTCTCAGTTGCATTGGAAGAAGTGCTCAGCACTTTTATAGCCAAAACTAATTTAGTACAGAGGATTTAGAAGCGCTGCCACGTTTTAATTGTACCCCTCTCTTTATCATGGTGACCATTGTCAGAACGTCATGTCAAGTCCACAATTTTAAAGTGGTTGTCACTAGTGTCCCCATCTTCCTGTAGGGACACCAATGACAGCTGCCTAAAGCTGGTCATACACTTTTTGGATTTCTCTTTTTCAGCCCCATGTGGCTAAACAAGGAGAATCATTAGGGCTGCAACCAACTAATCATCATCTTTGACTCAGACCCCCACATCCAACTTCCCCCAACGTTCCCACTGAGATTGATAACGCAACTATCAAACCCTCCCCCCATGCCAAGGTCCTAGGTGTCATCCTTGGCTTGGACCTCACCTTTCTTCCCCACATCCAATCACTATCATAATTCTTCCGCCTTCACCTTCGTAACATCTCTAAAATACGCCCCTTTCTCACCAATGAAACTGCAAAACTACTCACCCACTCACTTGTCATCTCTCGTCTTGACAATTGCTACTCCACCTTCATTGGCCGACCTCTAAACAGGCTATTCCCCCTTCAGTCTATCATGAATGCTGCTGCTAGACTCATCAACCTAACCAACCGCTCAGTGTCTGCAACCCCCCTCTGCCAATCTCTGCACCGGCTTCCACTCGCCCAGAGGATAAAATTCAAAATATTAACAACCACTTGCAACTCTGCCCCCGGCTATATCTCAAACCTGGTCTCAAAGTATCACCCTAACCATCCCCTCCGCTCCTCCCAAGACCTCCTGCTTTCCAGCTCTATCATCAACTCTTCCCATGCTTGCCTCCAGGACTTCTCTAAAGTCTCTCCCATCCTCTGGAACTCTTTACCCCAACCTGTCCGTCTATCTCCCACTCTGACTGCCTTTAGGTGATCCCTTAAGACTCATCTCTTCAATGAAAGCCTATCCCACCTCAAACTAACCACTCACTAACCATCACGTTCTCAAACAATTCATCCCCACACAGCTACCTCCTCATGTATCACTTGCCCTCTCCCTTTTAGATTGTAAGCCCTCAGGGGCAGGGCCCTCCTTACCATCTTGTCTTGAATTGTATTGTAATCGTAATGTCTTCCTTTTATTGTAAACTGTTGGCGCTATATCAATCCTGTATAATAATGAGAATAGTTGTCAATTTGGATCCCCTAGCTTTCTTCTCCGTGCTGGGAGACAGTGTTTCATTGGCTCTGTGTGTCCCCTGATCGGAGGGCACAGCAAGCAGTGGTCACGTGCAACAGCCAGCCTGCTATTGGCTACCAATTTGAAATAGGCAATAGCAGGCTGGCTATTGCACCAGACCACTACCTGCGGAGCCTTGCCTCTGGCAGCTGTCATTCCCTTGCTGAAGCTATTCATGCTACTTGTGCTTAACATACAATTATTCATTTCAATGGCACCCCATATGCGCTTCCCACCCGCAGTGTGATTGCCAGCACTGGAAGGCGTTATATCGCAATGTTGTGCGTTCCAGTGCAGTGCGATTGCAAAAGATTGTGCAGGCAGTTTTATTCTGAAGTAATCTTTTGTTTGTTGCACTCCCTTTGTGTATTTTATTGCAGCTGCTGAACATAGCATCTGCAGTCACTGTTTGGCTGACATTTTTTTGGCCTGCTTCTATGACAAAAGTCGAAAATGGACTTTTCTTCAGCTAGCTAATGCAAACTGGGCCCCAGCTTAAATTTGATCTGATTCAGCAGGAATTCGAGCAGTGCTTGGCCAGCTTACAATGGGAATTCCCCTTACTTTGTGGAAATGCCCTATATCCTACACAGTGAAGAGAAATCTCTCCAACAGCACAATGACAGGGATTTTAACCCTTCCCTACTACATCCAAAACTAAAATGTTTGGCTACACATAGGGGTTGATTTATTAAATATATAAATAGGGATGTCCCAACATCAGTATCAGGGCCAATACAGGGCATATTACACGAGTACAGGGGCACTAACAATAGTTCACTTTTATCCATTTATGTAAAACCTTTATATCAAAAAGAAATACAAATTGGTGTTGTAACTGCGTAAAAAGTGTTAGCTTGAGTTTGGCTTTAATTTGTTTTACAAGTCTACTACTGCATCTAACACAACCTTCTCCATAGGTTGACAAAGTTGCTGTCCAAGAGTGACTCTGTTGTTCCTCCATAGAGTGGATCAACGCTAAGACAGGCAGTGTGTTACTACTAGATCACCGGGTGAAAATCAAGAAAACGAATGCAGCCACTATATCAAAGGATTGGTTTGCAGTAATATATTACATTTTTGTTTTTGGGTTTAGAAACGCTTCAAAGAACTTCAGGAAAAAAATTCCCTCACACTGCAAGGGTTAACTGCTCGTTTTTGTCTAGGTCCAAAAAAAAAAATACAAAGTTATACTCACCCGATGCTTAGAGCCAGCTTGTTCTTAGACTGGTGCTTTTAACCTCTCTCCCCCTCCTCTGCAGCAGTATAAGGTCCCGTAAATCATCCAGCTATGCACTGTGTATAGGATGTGAGGAAGATTCCAATGCTGCAGCGGAAGAGGAAACACGCTGGAGCAAGTGGTGTGACAGTTGGCCGGCTTGGAGCTTGCCAGTCCTGAGCCCGCACGGAGCACAGGGAGCCTGGGATCAGCGATGAAGGGGAGCAAGGGTTAATGCATTTTTTCCCCTGAAGTTCTTTAACCACTTGCTGACCGGGGTGTTTATACCCCCTTGCTGTCCAGGCCATTTTTCAGTATTCAGCGCTGCAGTACTTTGACATTTATTCCGTCATGCAACACTGGACTGAAATGAATTTTATATAATTTTTTGGGGACAGATAGAGCTTTCTTTTGGTGGTATTTAATCACCACTGGGGGTTTTTTTTTTTTTTTACTATATAATGAAAAAAGTACCGAAAATGTTGAAAAAAAACCTGTTATCCCTGTGTTATGTTATAAAACATTTATTATTACCCAATTTTTTTTTGGGTCACGTCGGGTAAATAGACACCAAACATGTCAAGCTTTAAAACTCAAAATTGGCCATAGGCGACACTTTAAAGGCTTTTACCGCTCATCAGTTTAGTGTTATCAGTGATTGATGGCCCTAGAATTACTGCTCTCACTCCGATGTTCGCAGCGATATGTAACATGTGCGGCGCAATGGATGTAATCGTCGTTTTCGCACGTAGCCGGACTCGACGCATGTTTGCGTGTGCATGTGGGGGACTTTAATTTATTTATTTTTTATTGCTTTGATATGTGACTTAATTGTTTAATTTTTTGTTACTTTCATTTTTTTAAACCTTTTTTTTTTCACTGAACTTTATTGCTATCACATAGGGAGCAAACAAGCTCCCTATGTGATAGCCAATTTGCAGTGATGGGTCCTCTTTATGGAGACATCAGGGGTCTTTAAGACCCCTAATGTCACCGAGGGACCCCCAGAGAAGCTGATGAAGCAGAGACCTGCTTCACCAGCTTCTCTCCGTTTTCTGTACCGGAGAGTGACAGAGGAATGCAGGCAGTGATGTAATACACATCACTGCCTGCATTCCGAAGAGGAGGAGGAGATCAAACGGAGCTCATGTACAGCGTAGTCGCACACCCGCACGTATATTACAAGCGATCGGGCGTCCCTACAGACGCCCGAACGCTTGTATGTAAACAGCCATCGCTGGCTGCTTACATTCAAAGCCGGTTTCCCGCTCGTGCTAAAGACGCCCACCCGCGTTCAAGAAGCCGCTGTCCGGCCGTTTAATTACAACGGCCGGACAGCAGGTGGTTAAAGCGTTTCTAAAAACCTAGCGTCTGAGTCTGATAAAAAGTCGATCAAGTGCTCTTTGACCAAATGATGACGGTTAAATCCTTCTTTTAGCGTTTGGATCATCCACTGGATGTCTCGGACTAATGCTAATCTGCTTAGGGTTAAAATCTTTATTTTTTTGGAGAGTATTGAAAGTGAAAAGTGGAACTTTACTTAAAATGATTGCTAGGAGAAAGATGCCCCCTTCATCGCCAATCCCAGGCTCCCTGTGCTCCGTGCGGGCTCAAGACTGGCAGTGTGGCTCTGTGCAGGAAGTTCAGTACACAATTTCCCATTGATCTCCCCCCTGGTGTTGTGAATGCGGAAGTGATGTATGTTACATCACTTCCGCATTCAGCTGTCATCCTTCGGCTACATCAGCTTCTTTCGGGGTCCCTAGGTGACAGAGGTTTTAGAGACCCCTGATGTCTCCATAAAGAGGACCTGTCACTGTAATTTTATATCACAGAGGGGACTTCTTAGTCCCCTCTGTGATAATAAAGTTAATTGTAAGAAAAAAAATTCAAATCACAAAAAAATTAGTCATACCTGAGAAAAGTCCCCTGCCCCCACATACACACGCAAACATGCATCAGGTTCGCCTACATGCAAAAAACGACAATTGCGGCCACTATGCCGCACATGTTGCATATCATGGTGGACGTCAGAGTGTAAGCAATAATTCTAGGGCCATCCGTCACTGTTAATACTAAACTGATGAGTGGTACAAGCTTTTAACCAGTTGACATCCGCGTGCTATGGACCCGCCGATCGCCTATATGTGAAACACCCGGTAACGGGTGTGTGCATTTAGCGGGTCTTTTCTGCCCGTGCGTGCCCGCTAGGGGGCGCGCGCGAGCAGAAAAAAATTGCCGCCTGGAGACGGCAACCCGCAGATGCTGCAGTGCCGTCCGTCCGTTTTTTTACTACGGGCGGACGGCAAGAGGTTAAAGTGTTGCCAATTTTGGGTGTGGTAATTTTTTGCAATATTGCAGGCACGCGCAGTTTTAAGTATTGACGTTTTTCGTGTCTGTGTTTATCCGACGTGACCCCATCTTTTTTAATTTTTTTACTAATAATAATAAATGTTTCATAACATAATAAAAAAAAATCTAAATTTTCTGTACTTTTTTCGTTATATAGTAGAAAAATAAAAAAAACCTCAGTGGTGATTAAATACCAACCAAAATAAAGATTTGTCCCCAAACAAATGGTAGAACATTAATTTCAGTACAACTTTGCATGACTGGGTAAATGTCAAAGTACTGCAGCTCTGAATACTGAAAAATGGCCTTGACTGGAAGGAGGGGGTGTAAACAACCTGGTCATCAAGTGGTTAAAGTGATAGCTTAAAAACCTTTTAGATTTTGGTATTTCAATTGCTGATTATATCACTTACAAAGGATGTTGCTCTTTGATGTCTAAAAGTTTTAGCTCCCTGTAGAATTGGCTTGTCCCCTGAAACGTTTCCTGATGTCCTGCTTTAGGGTATCTCCTTTCCCTTGCGGGGTCTTATGGAGCCAACCTTGTGTGTGCTAGTAAGCTGTGTCTCCACAAACACACAGGCACAGAAAGACAATTTTCTCCCTTCTCCAACATAGTAGATGGATGGACTGTCCCTTGTGATCTTGTACTGGACAGGAAGTTCAGGAAAGCTGAGAGAGCTAGAGCTGTTTGTAAACATGATGACTGTCAGGCCCGGTTCACACCTCGGCGTTTTGTAGCGCGTTCCTATGCTCTGCAAAACGCTCAAACACCAAAATCCCATTATTTCCTATGGGTATGGTTCACACCTGGGCATATTACAGGCCGTATGAACGCGCTACAAAACGCCCTACGCCCAAAGAAGTACAGGAGCTTCTTTGGGGTGTATTTGCCATGCGTATCCATTGGGAAACGCACGTTTGTCGTGCGGTTTTTTACCGCGAATCGTGGTAAAACGCGCAGCACAAAACGCGCATATTCGATACGCCTACGTGTGAACCCAGCCTAAGTGCTTTAGCAAACATTTTGAGAAAACCTTTGCTGGGCTATGTATATTTGCTTGATCTGGAATTATTATTGAAAACAATTTTGAGCATTTTTAGATTGCTACAGGGTGGTGTGTGTATTTAGGCCTCACTGCACAAAAAAACACCTTTCTTTATTGTGCACATACACTCCTTTTTGTTTACATGGTTCCTCGACCAAGGTAATTTGCACCCCATAACCAGCATCCTCGGCTAGCTCCAAGCTGACCTGGCGTGCCAAAATTCAACAAGGCTTTCCGGCATGAAGGTTTGCCTCTACCTACAGAATTGCGTGTATTTCTGGCTTCAGCAAATAATTGATGTCTGGATTTGGGAAATAGTGACCACAGGGTACAAACTAGAATTCCTCCTCCTTCTCCCCACAAAATATATTTTGCCTCAAATCTTCACCTGGTTTCTTAACATGTTGCAGACATATTCCACGCTGCTTGGGGCCTAGAGTTGCAGAGGGTGGTCATTCCAGTTGCGCACTAGGAACTGTTCAACAGCTCCTCTTCAAGAAGCTATATAAGGGCCCTTGTAGGGCAAATGCTTCCTGCCTCAGATGGAAGATTCTCACCATGGACACAAGCCTCTCTTGCTTGTTAGGTATGCTTTTCTCACTGTTGGTGCAGTATTGTTGTTCAGTGGCATCCAGGCTCCCATTCAATCTGTTTGTGTTGGGAGTGATATGGTTGTCCCTGCTGTATTGGATTTGCCTTTTGAAAGAGCATCCTGTGAAGATTCAGTTCGACAATACCACAGTCGTGGCATACGTAAACCATCAGGGAGGCATGAGGAGCCTGGCTGCAGAGGTGGTGGTCCACATCCCAGGAGTGGGCAACCGGCAGGTGGAATTTCAGCATCCCCATTGTCTAGAGAGTGGTCTGAACACCAGGATATGTTTGGTCAGATCTGACAATGCTGGGTGACCCCAGACACTTTTTTGATGGCTTCCTGTCTCTGTTCAAAGTGGACAAGTTCATTGGGACAGTAAGAGATAAGGTGTCAGACACACTCATTGCCCCCTATGTGCAGCTCTCATCTACACATTTCCTTCTATACAGCTTCTTCCCAAAGTTCTAAGGGAATCATGCTGAAAGTATTTGTGTCATCCTATATCCTATTATTCATAATAGCTCAAGAAAGGTCCACAAGCCCCTGCTACTCAGATCTGCCTAATTTGGTTTTAAACTTTTTAGGGCTGCGACCAGACCAACTGGAAATCTTTTTCCAGGGCTTGAGTTGCATTCTCCTTCTAAGTCAATAGCTTTATTTGCATGGCTGTTAAAATCAGCTGCTAATAGACATACACTCTCACCGGCCACTTTATTTTTTCCAATCTTCTACAGTATTGTCCAATTTTAGTGAGCCTGTGCGAATTGTCTACTCTGTTTCCTGTTAGCTGACAAGAGTGGCACCCGGTGTGGTCTTCTGCTGCTGTAGCCCATCTGATTCAAGGTTGGACGTGTTGTGCGTTCAGAGATGGTATTCTGCACACCTCGGATGTAACGAGTGGTTGTTTTGCGTTATTGTTGCCTTTCTATTATCTTGAACCAATCTGCCCATTCTTCTCTGACCTCTGACATCAACAAGGTATTTTCGTACACACAACTGCCGCTCACTGGATATTTTCTCTTTCAGACCATTCTCTGTAAACCCGAGAGATGGTTGTGCGTGGAAATCCCAGTAGATCAGCAGTTTTTGAAATACTCCAAACCAGCCCGTATGGCAACAACAACCATGCCACGTTCAAAGTCACTTAAATCGCCTTTCTTCCCCATTCTGATGCTCGCTTTTTGAACTTCAGCAAGCCGTCTTCACCACGTCTAGATGCCTAAATGCATTGAGTTGCTACCATGTGATTTGGCAGATTAGCAATATGTGTTACCAATCAAGCGCTTTCGGGACCACACAGGATCCCTTCATGAGGCAAAGTAGTGACTGCTATGCCCGATGAAGGGATCCTGTGTGGTCCCGAATGCGCGTGTGTATTTGACATAAGTTTTGAATACATTCACGATTGACTATCCTTGAAGGAGTCTGGTGTGCTGGTGACCTCTCTATATTGTCTGCAATTGTGGGCGCCATCCGCGGTCATTCAAAGCACCCTTGCCCATATTTGGAGTTGTCTGGTAAGGAGTGCAACAAACCTTTCTCTTCATATCCAAAGCTCAGTATATCGCGGGCTATAGATTTGTTTTGGAGGAAGGTTTAGGGTTTATATCATTTTTGTATTTCTGCTTGTGTTCCTATGGGGAGATTTCCCCCAACTTACAGTCTAAACAGAAATTGAAGGGAAACCTCTCCAATGGGGATAATAATAAAATGCGATTTTGTTGGTATCAGAAACGTTTAGAACTTCTTACAATGTTTATCATCCTGTTTTCTTCCCTGAACCTTAGAAAAGGATTTTACTGTTTAGACTAGATTTCTTTGTTTCCCATATTGATGTTCTCACTAAGATAAGAATGAGTAGAGTGTGTGCAAAGTGGAATTGGTGTGATAATGTTTTATATGCAGTACTGCTATTTCAAAAATGCTGATTGAAATTATGCATACTTATGCAAGCATTTAATGCTTAGCCGGTAAGTACAAATTGCATACAGAACTTCCATTACGTTTGCAGGGTTTTAGTTTGCACTTAGTACATTATGTTAGGAAAGTGTTTTTAATAGGATCTCCACCTTTAACACATTTAGCCCACAGTTTTCATTTCAGCCGTGCACACGCAGCCTTGTGGAGGTATTATATTTTGGTGACATTAAGCTTTTAATCAGTGAGGAGACTGTGTTGGGACTTGTTCACACCAGGTACGTTTACCTGCTTTGATCAACACGTGTTCAATGAAAGGACACTGATAAATCAATGGTTTTCTATGTGCCCTGTTCACACCATACAAGTGCGTTGTATAAAAGTGCAGCATGTCTGCATTTTTATAGAATGCATGAAAACGCATGTCAACACAATAAAATAAACATTTTACATTTAGAATTTTGACCCTTGATGTCTCCTGTACAAAAATAATGCATTTAAAAAACACAATAAACTACATGTCAACACATGTCAGTGCCCACTCCTAGTTTTTAGTTGGAGGAAAAATTGTCTTGCTGCTTTGAAATCAATTGTGTTTGAGAGATGTATGCTGGTGATTCTAGATGGGGAAGTACCAGTAACAGGAAGGAAAACTTGCTCAAAGGCTTTTGTTTTTATCAGTTTTGCAATTTTAAGCCAGCAGCTTGATGTTGCAAAGTATACGTTTTACAGTGGAACTTCATCCAAAGCTAAGGAAGAAATAGATTTCATTGTTATCTTTTGTCCCCATCAACCTGATTTGCTTTCACTTCCTGTTTTGTTGATAACCAGGGCATTGCCTTCAGTGCCTGTGTACTCTCTTCTCTATGTATTATGCTGATTTGTGAGGTAGTCCTTAGGAGGTATTCAGTTGTGTCATTTCTCTCTCTATTCTATGTTACAGTTGCAATTCAATGCTTACGTTTAATCTGTTTATATTTTGCTATTCCTGGTTCCTCCTTTGTCATCGCTGGGTTTCTGTGCTTTTTTCCTATGGAATGCAGGCAGATCACAGCTGGTGGGAGGGGCTGGCAGGGCACTGTACATAGCTTCCTGGAACCATCACAGCATTCTTCATCAGTACTCCTCTCAAGACCCCTCAGCATTGATGCAAGCAGTGGACTGACTCTTGAGAGAAGTTATGCAAATATCAGAATATTTTGATGGGTGGATGTCAGTTTGGAAAAGTGAATGTCCCTAGTCAGGCTGCATTTGCATGGGGATTGTCCTTGCGTAATGCCACCCACATTCTGAGAGAACTGAAATCCAGTTAATAAAAGGGGTGGGCCAGGCACAGTCAAGCTAGGGAAGAAACGGCCGGGCAATGCTGGAAGCCTACAGACTGGAAATTAAGTGGGTTCAATCTGAAATGCTTGCTAGAGATCAATCACAGTGTGAGGTGAAATCAGAATAAATAATTTGAGTACAGGGGAGGGGAGCGAGAACTGCTACTCTAAAACATGTTTTTAAAGAGAACCTGTACTATGCAAAGAAAAATGTTCACTCAACCGGAAACACCATAGGAAGTACTCATGTTTCATGTAGCCCTTTCTGCCATCACACCACCCTAGATATAGTTTGGATATAGGGGCACATGTGAACAGTCCTCCTGCCTACCTACATTTCAACCAGTCACCAGGTCTGTGTGCTGCTACAAGAAGGAAGGAAAAGCATGGATATCAGCTGGGTGGATGTTGATCTGAGAGAGTGGGTGTTCCTAGGGAGGCTGCATTTGCATGCAGATTGCCCAAAGTGACATCCTCATATGATGTTGGGCCTCCATGAGTGAAAGGACTGAAATTCAATGAATAAAAGGAACCGGTGAGTTGATGTGAGGTGGAAAGAGCTATGTAATGATAGATGTCCTCCAGCCCGAAAGTGAGGCGGGCTCTGTCTGACTTGCTGCAGCTCTTAATGCACACTAGGAAGCTCACAGTGTGCCATGGTATCAGAGTAAGCATTTTAAGTAAAGTAGAGAAGCCTGTACAACTGTGCAATACTGGTGGTACAGCTGTGTTCAGCTGTTGCACTTCTGCAGTAAACGTGTTGCTGATCCAGTTGACAATGACAAGCACCAGCCACTTTTATTTTGGCAGCTTTTGAAGACTCTAGCTGTGTTGCATATAATGGAACTTGTCTTTTGCTTAGGATGAATATGTGTCCTTGACCACAGAACGTGTGGTCTGAACACAGGTATAGGCATTCTTGCAAATCTCTGACCAGAGAGCACTCGTATAGCTAGGTCTGTATCAACCTTTATCCAATTTTCTTTTCCTGTGAACAAATTATGAGATTATAGATCAGGGAACTTAATTTTTTAAGCATGGGATAGAGTGGGAAAGGGCTTAAATCCCTGTCAGTTTTTTTTTTAAACCTAGGTTTTTTTTTTTAAAAGAAGAAAGGTTTGGCAGTACAGCATATAACACAGGTAACCATCATGCAAATTATGAAATTTCTAAGTGTCAAACACTGAACTTTATTACAGAATGTCTTGTTATTGGGCCATCTGTGAGACCACAGCCACTTGGCAAATGTGGAGACGCAGCACTATAGCAAACCAAGAGAGTAAAATGAAGAATTGAATTCTGATAACTCAAAGACTTCCTCATAATCTTTATTTATAACACTCGCATCCATTTCCTAAATTGGTAATGATCAAAGTTGACTAAGGCCCTGCCAAATGATCACAAATCTCCCTTATAAACTCTTTATTAGCTAGAATCTTTGACCTTTAAAGCAGAACTCTGGAGACATTTTTCACTAACGCTTGAAGTGGGGCTACCTCCACACTGTAAGGGTTAAGTGCTAATTTTGGTCTAGGAAGGAAAATAAAGTTATACATGCCCCGTCCTCTGAGCCGGCTGGCTGTGACCATGCTCCCTCCAGCCTGTGTTCTTCTCCGCTGCAACAATGGTATATCCCTAGGCATCCTCATATTTTATACACTGTGTAGAGAACATGATGACTCGAAGACCTTAGACCTCTGCAGAGGAGGCGGAGAGTGTCTGGAAGGACCGGTCTAAGAGCAAGCCGATTTCGGAGGATCGGGTGAGTATAACTTTATGTTCCCCTCTATACCAAAATGAGCACTTAACCCTAAATCATTTGCCTGGAGTTCTTCTTTAAAGTGAAGACTTCTATTGAAAAATTGCTGAAGGCAAATTTTAAAACTAAAGTCTTTTCTGCCAAAACAGCGCAGAACAAGATGGGCTCGTCACAAGGTAAGTTGATCATATTGTGCTAATATGCTGTGCTTGATATCATTATGGAACACAACAGAGGGCTTTTCTTTTTTCCTATATACGTTGTTATTTCCACTTTAAAACATAATATATGAAAATCTTTTCATATCAAAATCTTCTCATTCCCCTTCTCTGAATAGTCCCAAACTTTGGCAGAATATCTACAAAATGCCACCGAGGAAACACAGAGCCATTTTCAATGGCACCCAGGAGATCAATAGCCACGTCTACAAAATTAGAGCATTGTTTCACAGGTTTTTTTTTTGGTTCAGACTGAGTTCTTAATGGGAGATTCTGTATTCAGTATAACCACCTGCTGAAATCCCTGCTGTGCTGTGCACATTATTCTAAGTTTTTATGTATATTGACCTTCATCCATGCATGTTTTGTATGTGATTGGGAGGGGAAGAACTTGTCTCCATGCAATAAAAATACATTGAACCGTTTTTATTTGCATCCATGTATTTGAATGGCCCCTGTATGCATGCATATGCAATGCACAGCAGATATCTGAACAGGCACCATGAAGATTCCTCAACAGAATTGAAAAGTCTGGCAACCTAGTACATTCCCAGGAACTACATGCTTTACACTTTACACAGAGTAAATCTGTAACTCCTGCAGGTCCTGATCTGTACTACCCGCTTCTGCTGCCTTCTCTGGACCTCCTCAGTTATTTAGAGTGATGGCTACCAGCAATTCTGGTTCCCCTAGCCCCTGTTCTGGAGGTATTCTTCCACATTTGTCCAAGGTGTTAGGCCAGGCCTTGGCATTCCTCACTTTTCCCTGCCTCACTGGAGGCGGCAGATAGGGTGCACACCAATGTCTACCTCCTAACATACGTAAGCTTTGAGCATTTTTATTTGGGCAGTGATTGAGACTCTAAAGGTTAATGGGCTACTTGCCCATCCATAAAATACAGGG
>NW_017307263.1:409977-426234 GCF_000935625.1 Nanorana parkeri | reverse complement strand
GGGGGGGGGGGGTTATCCAAACTGGAGCAGATTTGCACTGCAACCAATTAGCTTCTCTCCAGTTTGTTCAGTAAAATTTTAAAATTGAAAGGTGGATGCTGATTGGTTGCCCAATGCACAGCTGCTCCAGATTTTGTCTGCGCCTGTTGTGATAAACTCCCCTCAAGGTGTTCTGTAATTAGAAGAGAGTGATGATGTTGCTCCCCTGCCCCCTTCTCTTCTCCTCCAGTCACAGAACGCCTTGTATTCTTTGTGAAACATGGGAGTCCTTTTGTGAATGTCAAAGGAGAATCTTTGTTGTCTTGAATTGTATTGTGATTGTAATGTCTTCCTTATATTGTAAAGCGCTGCACAAACTGTTGGCGCTATATAAAACCTGTATAATAATAATAATAATCATTTATATACCCAGTGTGGTGTGTACATTATAATTTTTTCCCAGAGCTTGACTTTAATGCTTAAAGGATAATTAAAGCCTCGGGTGTTTTTGCATTTATCTAGTGTTGGCAAGCAGTAAATATATGCAAAAAGTGTAAACAAAAAACAACGCTTTGAAAAGGGTTAATACGCACCACGCTCCCATTTGAAAATGTGAAAATTCTCGGGCGGCCTGCAAAGCATCTTGGGGCGTCACATGCGCAGATCACATTTTCGGCCGGGATGCGAGGAGAGACACAAGGTAAGTCTATGGACGCGTGCACCTGCATGCAGACACCGTGGGAGAAGTGCGAGCAAGCCCAGAGGAGTCGGCGCTGGAGGGACAGATGAAAAGGACAAGAAAGAAGAAGTTCGGATTAAGAGACTTAATTTAAGGTAAGTGCTGACATTAACATTGGGGGGAGGGAAAAACATTTTTGACTTTAATGTCACTTTAACTCAGGGCCTATAGTATATGAAAAGATGGTTACATTTCATTCTAATAGTAATTGCCTGAATCTGAATTGGTATCAGCTTTTTGGCATCCCTGTACAGAAGTACATGGATTGGGAGAGGGAGGACCAGCACAGGAGCCAATCAGGTATGCTGCAGTGTATATAAACTTCCTGGGAACACGGATAAGCCCATCACTGTGCAGTTGCTCCTCCACAGTCCTGTCACAGGTAGTGTTATTTTTGACAAAATTCAATTTAGTTTTAGTCTTTTGACTAAAGTGCCATTTTAGTTTTAGTCGTAATTCTGAATAGCTTTGGTCTAATTATAGTCGACTAAATCTGCAGTAGAATTCCCAAACTCATATTCCTGGAGTAAACCTCCTATTAACCTGTTATGACTTACGATTGTCGCTCCACATGGTTTACAAAGGGTCTTGTTCTCATTAGCGTAAAATGCATCCATATATCTGCTGTTCTCTTTCTCCCTGACGTTGAGATGTCTGTGCAGTGGGACTAGCCGTAGTCCCACTGGGTATATCATTAGGTTAGTTTTCAGTTGTGCACGTCTCCCTACTGCAGGAGGAGGAAGAGCTTGGGGAACACGAAGTCCAAATGCAATAGTCCTTCCCATTTTTGTCTTGTTTTTGTTCGTGTACGAAAATTCCCCACATTTTCGTCATAGTTTTTGTCCTATTAACTTCTTATTACTTAGTTTTCATCACTAAAAATCATGCAGATGACAGGAAAAAAAAAAGCCAGAAAATTATTCTGGCTATGGATGGGGGGGTGTCGGTGACCAGCCTGTATTTCAGAACTGTACTAGAGGAAAATCAAGTTACCAGCCTCACCCTGCTGCCTGGAATCACTGTGTCCATCTCGGGACTTAATGGAAAGAAACAAGTCATGTTGCACATAAAATAGCTCCCTGATATTATATTTAGCTGTTTGTCTAGAGCTCAGCTTTAAATGACCAAATGCCTTGTATAGCAATTATATATGCTATATTCCTTTTTCAGAAAAAGGAAAAGTTTTAATTTAAGGCTTATCTTTTGCATTCATTTGCTTTTAAAAGAACCCCTCCTTCAATTCAATGCACACTTATGTCCTCTTTGTGCCCACGCAGATCTACACTTTGTTCTTCATGGTCGTATCTCTCTCTGTGGTTGCACTGGGGTTTTTATCTTGTCACAACAAGGAAATTTAGTGGCTTTGGAACAATAGCGCAGCTGCCCAAGGAGCTTCTGTTCCTCATCTCACCAGGCACAGTTGGGTGCTAAAGCTGTTGGGGAGGGGAAATGGGCTCACTTAGCATTAACACATTCCCTTCTGAAAATTCAGCACATAGAGAAAGTCAGAAGGAATAGATAAATGTGTAATACCATTGAGTCTAGAGAATATTAACGGTAGGGATGCACCGATACCGTTTTTTCTGTTACGAGTACGAATATTTATCTTTTGGTACTAACCAATACCGGTACTTCCGGTAGCATGGAGCCGGCTTCCCGGGCAATCAGGAAGTTGGAGAGTGTGCCATTACTTTGCCCGGTTTCTTGATTGCCCGGGAAGCCGCCTCTATGCTGTTTGGCCAGCTCGATGCTGATTGACCAAGAAGCCAGCTTACCAGCCAATCAGGAAGCCGGGAGGCAGGTCACTCAAAATCTTTTTCATCTTCACAAAACATAGCGCAGCAGCTCTCACATCGCACCCCGTCCAGAAGCGCAGATTTTACATTGTTTCACAGGTCATTACCTGCTGCCTGGCTTTCTGATTGGCCGGGGAGCTGGCAACACGCAGTTTGGCTGGCTCGATGCTGATAGGCCAGGAAGCCAGCTTCCCAACCAATCAGCATGGAGCTGGCTTCCCGGCTAATCGGGAAGACGGACCGTGGGTAATGACTCGCGGCCCAGCTTCCTGATTTGCAGAGAAGCCAGCTCCATGCTGTTTGGCCGGCTCCATGTTCCCTTGCGTCACTGATGGTCAAAAAAAATCTCCCTTGGTCATTTTTTTTTTTTTGCCTGTTATAAAATAGTATTTATCTTCTTGTCTGCTAAGTTTGCGTCATAACAATCTCCTTGTAGTTGGGGCTCAAAATTTCTGCTCACAATAGAAATTTAACCAGTGTATATATACTCACCAGTGTGCAACATCAGTCTATGGATAGGAAGTGCTTGCAGTGTTCTCATTGGATATTGTACTGCCCACCTGACTAGCACTCTGTGCTCTCTGATTGGTGGCCAGCTCTCTGCTTCACAATAATTGGATTGTGGAGAGCTCCTATTGCATCAAGGGAGTTGTAGTTTTGTCGAGCTGTTCACCTGTACTATTTTTGTCCTGCGGCAACTTGTTTAAACTAAAAGTGGGCGACTTCAGTCCAGAAGAGTGCCAGGTCAGCTGTTGAGTGGAGGAGAGAGAGACTCTCAACCAGCATTGGTGGTTACCTAGTTAATAATGGGCGCCTCATTAGCTATTAATATCCTGGTAACCACCAGGTTGGATGTATCCCGGCAACTTATGCGACATGCCATTGAGTTTAGGGCCCCTCCGTGCCTCCCCTAGGTCAGCAGTGAGATTGAAAGGATTTACTTCCAGCACCCTATTGAAAGTTCTGTCGGCATGTGCAGGGGTAAGTGCACACCGTTTACCAGCTGACAGACTCCAACTGTAAACTTGTAAGGGGCCACATGGAACCGCCGGGTGCAGACTGATGTGGATGGATTCTGGTGGCTTTCATGCTGTGGTGCCGAGTTTGCAGTCCATCCGCGCCTCCCCTGGATCTGCAGGGAGATCATGCAAAGTTGTTGTTGTTATTTATTTTTGTATCTTTTTTTCTGGATAAAACATTTAACAGTGTAATTTTATTAGATAATTTAAGAGGGTGTGCTTAGGGGTGGAGTTAAGGCCGTGGCAGGGTAGGGGTTAGGCGGGGCAACTGGTGGAGAGTAACTCTTAAGAGCCCAGCCACACCATAAAGAGTGCATTTCAGAGCTTTCGGCCTCTGGAACGCAACCAAGCCAGCTCACTTTGTTTTGGGGCAGGAGGGGGCATGGCAGTGCATTGAAGTCAATGGCACTAATGGCACTGCTCACAACGCGCCCCCCTCTCCCCCCCCGCCCGCAGTGTGATCACCGGCACCCGAATGTGTGGCACATAAGTCCCTGCGTTTCGGTCCAGTGCGATCTGCAAAAAATGCTGCATGCACTACTTTTTGCAGACCGCACTGGACCAGAACTCGGGCACTAATGTGCCACGTGTTCAGGTTCCGGCGATTAAACTGCGGGCCATCACACTGCCATTGACTTCTATGCACGGCCACGCCCCCTCCCGCCCCAAAACAAAGTGAGCCGGCTGTGTTGCGTTCCAGTGCATTCCAGAGGCCGCACACTTTATGGTGTGACTGGGCTCCTTAGGCCTGGCTAGTAGCTCAGGACTTGAATTGTTGCTCCCTGCTTGTAGTTATTGACTGTTGTAAATTAATTGACATGAAATTCCTCTGGCCATAGTGATGGCAATTGAATCAAAGGATTTTGCAGATAATGTGAAATGCATTTTTGCAGCGTTTTAATATAAAATAAACAATAGGTCACCTTCCTCTTTCTGCAAAAGGTATTGCATCATTTCAGCTGCTTGGAAAGAATGAGATCTAATTTTTCTCTTTCGCAAAAACAATTGTTTCTTTTGTCATGTACGTGCATAAGCTGGTGTGATGCCTTCCTACATCACTTCTCCAGGAAACAAAGCCAGGATACTTCTTATTTTATTACAGTAGTTTAAATATTTACTTTTTTTTAAATAAGCAATTTCAGAGTGTGGGATAGGAATTCCTGCAAGTTACAGTTCTATTTTTTTTTTTGCCAGGAATAAAAAAAACAAATACTTTTACTGATATTTTTTTTTTCCGGTTTTGCATGCATCTCCTTTTTCCTAACTTCCAGTCCAGTGCACTCTTTCATAAATGCAAACTAATAGAAATGGCAGCAGAAATGGAAAATAGCCAGTGACATGAAGTGTGTGATTTTGCCATCTGCTTCCTAATTGACCTCCTTTGTACTCACTGTGAGGGTTTTTTTCGTAAACCGTTTTTAAATGTAGCATAAATCCCTGGAGTTCACCCAGCCAAGTAATGTAGTGATGAGCAGTACTTCGAAGTTAAAACATCAATGTATTGCTATAAAGCTTTCTCACTGGTTTACCTTTTTAAAGTAGAGTAACTTTCAGAAACTTTATATTGTGTTAAATACTTTTTATTATCATAGAATTCTATTGAATGGATAAGCTTAAAAGAGAACTAAAGCCAAACTTTTTTTGTGGTTTAGTTTGCTTTTGTGTCGCATTTACTAATGTACATCTGTGACCCAAAGTCAGTAAATAGTGGGCTACTCCCCCTATATGCTGACAGCGCAGTGCTGTGCTGCAGCTGGGAAGGATCCTGACAATATTGTTGGGATCCACCCCGCTGCCTGATTGAGAGCTGGCTCTGCCTCACCAGAGCCAGCTGTTCCCACCATGACTGACTCTCGCCTCTCTTTGCATCAAGAAGACCGTGAGCTGAGAGTTCAGCGGTTTGTGATCGGTCCGTTCTTGATCTTAAAAGCCGGTGTGTGACAGATGCAGTTCTACAGGCAGGATCAAAAAATTGGGAAGAGAACATTTTACTCTCCCAATACTTTTCCTTTAAAACCATCCTTGTAAATGCTGTAGAATTCATAAAGCAGTAATGTAATAGATCCCTGTGTTTAATAACAAGGTTGCAAACCCAATTCTTTCTTTTAGGGTTTTATGGGCCCTAGGTCTAAAAGGAAAAGCATCCTGCTGTGCCTGTGGAAGGAACTTTCTCCCACAGATAGTGTAGGGAATTGCAATCAGCCCCAAACTTGCATTCACTGTTCAGGCCAGTATGAAGCCACACAAAGCCCAGAAAATGTTGGACTGTGCATTAGGGATTGACATGTGACATTTTTTTCTAAAACCATACAGACTAATGATTTTAGGGCAGTTTATTTTATAATTATGAAGAAGCGTAACTCAAACCATGATTATTCAGCAATAGAGGACTACAGACCCCATCAATCTATGATTATACAGTAATTATACAGGGCTGTGTGCGGTCTTACCAGGGCTGCGTACAATCTCACCAAGGCTGCATGCAGGTCTCACCAGAGCTGCATCTGAACGGGTGGATGCCGGCCTAAACGAATTGCACTGATTAGGCGGGTGCCGAATTTTGTGTCGGCTCCGGGGCTGTATTTTCAGTTTGGAACTGTACTGAGCTATGCCGGCGCCTTTAATGAGGAGGAGGAGGAGATTGGGGCGGGACAAAGACTGTCAAAGACAACAGTCTGAGGTCCCCATAAGCGTGGGAGCTCGGGCAGCTGATCCTGTTTAAAAATTTGAAGGAAAGGTATCGGCCTTTAGTGTTTGTGCATTTTCACTAGTACAAGTACTTGTGAAGATGCCCTGTATCTGCCCCAATACCGATACTAGTATCGGGACATCCCTACTGTGTATTGTACTATTTACTGTATGCTAGTTATTTTTATTTATACATACATTATAAGGATGCACTTGTGTGTGAAAGCAAAAAAATATTTAAAACGGTGTTCATTCTATTTTGAATATTGGGACTACCGTAGCCCTCCGCCAATCACTGGGGATCCTACCAGTCATTAATTACCCTTGAATTGTATATTCAAGGGTAATTTCACTTTCCCAGGTAACTTTAGGAAAATGGAATTACCCCCTCCATTCTGGCCATCTCTCCCCCACCCCCTTGCTATACTTACCTTTGGGTGAACGCTCCTTGCCCTCTGCCAGTGCTGGTGTACTATGCGTATCCCATACTGCCGTGCAGCCCTGCGCTCTGTATTTTGAATTTCGCTCGCAAATGGCGAGCACTCATTGGTCAATGCGGTCTGCGCTGACCAATGAGAAGCAATAATGACCTTCTGATCACACTGGTCAATGGGAAGTGCTTCTTGCTAAGAAGCGCTTCTCATTGGTCAGGTGACCAGTTGGATGGGGTAGTTCCATTTTCCCAAATTCACCTGGGAAGGTGGCATTACCCTGTTAAGTGTGTGTCAGTGCAGAGTAAAAAAAATAAAATAAATTTGTAGTAGATCATGTGTCACACTATATGCACATTGTATACCTTTTAATTGCTGTCCGGAGCAATTTCTTAATTTTTTGCACACGCATGATAAAATCTGAATTTAATTTTTGTCTAGAAAACAGCCTAAAACCCCCAATCAATTATATATATTTTTTTTTCTGAAACAGAGGCCCTGTAGAATAAAAAAAATGCTATTTTCTTGTTTGTGGGTAAAATATAAAAGGTGAGGTTGTGTCAGGTAAATAGATAAACATGTCAAGCCTTAAAATTGAGTGTGGCAGTGAAATAGCAATAAAACCCCAAATTGGTCATAGGCAACGCTTTAAAAACTTTTACAGCTCATCAATATAGTATTAACAGTGATCGATGGCCCTAGAATTATTGGTCTCATTCTGATGTTTGTGGTGATATGTAACGTGTGGCACGTTTTTGGTTTTCACATGTAGGCGCTCCCGGCGCATGTTTGCGTTTGTACGTGGGAGGCTTTAAAAAAAATGTACGTGACTTTAATCCTTTTTGATTTTTTTGTTTTTGTTTACACTTAACGTTATTGCATAGCTTCCAGGTTCAGTGACTGGAGGGGAGTAAGCTGCTGGAGGTATGCTAATCTCCTTCCGATCAGGGTTCCCAGACCCGCACGGGGAACAACAGAGCCCGGGATAGTGTGGGGTGGGGCACACATTCTACAGCTCTGCCCGAAAGCTTGTATGTGACAGCCAGGCACCGGCTGTAAAAAGATGGTACCACCAGCTGTGTTCTTGGTATAACCACTTTAGGACCGTGCCAAAATATATATGTTAGGCAGTCCTGAAGTGGTTAAAGACCCTGCAAGTACAGAAACATACCATTGATGTGCTAGAAATGTACACAGCTTCTGTGTCCTCGTGTGCTGACTATAAACAGCATTTTTGTGAACTGAGTGGTGTCTGCCCTTGCTAGTTGCCTACTGCTAAACTACTGAAGCACTCCTACTCCCCATCTCATTTATTATATGTCTGAACATCGGGAACTACTTCATTACTGGTACTGTTAAAGAAGAAGTCACACCTTGTATTATTTTCACAACTTAGTCACCAAACTCCCACAGTGTATGTTGCTATATCACCTGCTTCTGTATGCAATAGAAACTGAGACTTTGACAGTTCATTCTTCTCTATTCCCGATGACCATGCTCTGAAAAGGAATACAGCCTCTTGATTGACGGCTCTTATCTCACTATCTCTGCACTTTCCCAGTATAAACCAAGGCTCCTCTTCCACTTATAGTGCATGTGCTGATTCCTGTGAGATTGTGCCTCCTCCCTCCTGTGACCTTGCTTGTGTCTAGGAAGTGCAAGGACAGTGAGATAAGAGCTGGCGATGAAAAAACTGTCTCCTTTGCAGAGCATTGTTGAAAGTGAAGCAGTGAGGAGTGAGCTGCCAAAGCCTGTATCTCAGTTTCTACTGCACACAGAAGAATGGAATGAAAAGGACCATATACTGTTAGAGTTAGGTAACGGCTGTGAGAAATAATACAAGATGAGACTTCTTCTTTAACGGCCACCATAGCCCACCCTGTTCCATCAGTTTTTGTGCATGCACTTCTCACTGTCTTCCAGTCTTTTTCAGCCTGAGGTAGTTTCCTCCTGTCATTGCTCCTTTTGCAAGAGATCCACTTTTTTTCATCTTGGTTAGTCCTTGCTGATGCCTATAGTAAACTAGTCACCTCTGGCCACTAAACCTCTCCTGCTCTTAGCAGTTTGTTTGTGGTTCCTTAACCACTTGCTGACACCGGTGTTTACACTCCCTTCCTGTCCAGGCCATTTCTCAGTATTCAGCGCTGCGGTACTTTGACTGACATTTATTCCGTCATGCAACGCTGCACGGAAATTAATTTTATACCATTTTTGGGGGACAGATAGAGCTTTCTTTTGGTGGTAATTAATCACCACTGGGGGTTTTTTGTTTTACTATATTAAGGACAAATTACTGAAAATTTTGGGGAAATTAAAAAAAAATATGTTGGGGGGTGGACGGAGACTTTTATGGCTTACGCAGATAAAAACTGCCCTCCTCTCAACTAACAATTTTTTGTAACTTGACAGGCACTCTTTAAGGTGATGCTGGGGGTCCAAAAGACCTCCAGTGTCACCTTAAACTCCAAATAAGCTATTGAAGTGCAGATCACACTGCACCGCTGCTGGCGATCCCGAGCTCCGCTGTGCCCAGTGTGGGACCAGCATAGCAGCTCTGCGACCAGAGATCAAACTGGGATCAATACAACATCTCCGTTTGATCTCCTCCGCTGAATGCAGGAAGTGATGTGTATTATGGCACTCTCCAGTACAGAAGCTGGTGAAGCAGGTCTCTGCTTCATCAGGTTCTCTGGGGGTCCCTAGGTGACATTAGGGTTCTTAAAGACCCCTGTTGTCTCCATAAAGAGGACCTGTCACTGCAAACTGGCTATCACACAGCTTTGTCCCGCATGCAATTAAATGTTGTATGTAACACATGTTACATATCGCCGCAAACATCGCAGTGAGAGCAATAATTTGAGGGCCATTAATTACTGATAACATTAACTTGAGTGTTAAAATCTTTTAAAGCATCGCCTATGGCCAATTTTGTGTGTGGTCGTTTTCTGCGATTTTGTGGGCGTGCGCAATTTTAAAGCTTGACATGTTTGGTGTCTATTTACCCGACGTGAACCCGTATTTTATATTTTACCAAAAAATTGGGGTGATTTAAATGTTTCATAATATTTCATAGGGAAACCGTTTTTTTTTCTTCAAAATTTAGGGTACTTTTTTTTTGTGTTGTAGTAAAAAAAAAAAACCCCGCAGTGGTGATTAAATACCACTAAAAGAAAGCTCGTATCTGTCCCTAAAAAATTGTATAAAATTCATTTCAGCACAGCATTGCATGACGGAATAAACGTCAGTCAAAGTACTGCAGCGCTGAATACTGAAAAATGGCCTGGACAGGAAAGGGGTTTAACACCCTGGTGTTTAAGTGGTTAATGAACTCAACGAAATGGATCTCACGGTATCCTGTTTTTTTTACAATTTATTATGGAATGATTAAATGCTTCAGTGTGTGTAGTGCATGTGAGGATGTCTGGTTAAAAAAAAAAAAAAGCCCAGCACCAGCTCTGCACCTGATTGCTTGCTTCTTCAGACTGAATATCTGGATTGCGCAACTTGGAAATGGTGGGGACTTATCGCCTGAGTCATTTAGGCTACATTCAAACTAGGTGTGTTTTATATGCGTTTAAAATGATATTTTGTAAATGTGTGTGTGTGTATATGTATATGTGTGTGTGTGTGTGTATGTGTATGTGTGTGTGTATGTATATATAATCATCTAATGATTTCCAATGGATCTATTCATGCCTTGCATTTAGATGCTTTTATCCGCAGTCAGTCTAGCTACGTTTAGGAAAAATAGAAGTCGGGTACGTCCAGAAATTAATTACTTGTAAATGCATGTAAACAAGACTTGTTTATGTGCTGAAATCTCATTGGCTACTTTAATGGACAAAGGACAAATGCATCTTAAACGCACATGCGTGCAAATGTGCATAAATGTGTGTTAACCCGTGTCATTTTAAGCATCCAATAGCATAAACAAACCATCTAGCCTGGCATAAAATCGCAAGTGTGTATGAAGCCTTAGGTCTGTTCTTGCAATTCATTTGAGAACCAGAGCTGCACTTGTCAACTCCTGAGTCCAAAATAAGGTAACAATGAAATATGTGTGTGGAATGTTTCCTTGACTAAAAAAGAAAAATGTTTTTATATACAGAAGATTTTGGAGCAGATTATTAAAAGGACACAAACTGAGAACTTTGCCAGAAAAACAGATATTAAAAGAAATACTAAATCCATATATAGGCATCTGAAGTTATTGCTGACATAAAGAAAATAAATAGATTCCTTTCTTGTCATTCCTTTCTTTCATCTTAAATTGCATGAACATTGCCGATTTACAGGCAAGGTAGGATCTCTCTTTCCTGGAGGTATCATAAATAGTATATTTGTCTTCCCTTCACTGCCTGGATCCACTACCAGACTGCCTCAAGTTAAAGTTTACACAGGGATAGCCATGCTTTTCCTCCCCCCATGTGGCAGCATACAGACCTGGTGATTGGTTGCAATGTGAGTAAAACCAGGGTGCAGAACCCTGCCATCCCCTCTTATTAGCATGTTAACTAGAGAGAGGATGAGACCAGGGAAGGCAAAATATTGGCATATTAAAGGAGAACTATGGGGTCAGGGTTTTTCCCATAAATGTCAGTCAAAGTACCGCAGTGCTGAATACTGAAAAATGGCCTGGATGGGAAGGGGGTTTAACACCGCGGATGTCAACTGGTTAAATAATTTTGAGACTTTGGATTATTTCCTGACAAAGAACCTGTTCCTTTTGTTTGTTCTGCATTTTAAATACCAGCGATGACTAAACACAGTTGTTTACATCTCCTAGAACAACAAGCTTTGTCCCCAGCATTTCTATAAACAGTTAGTTTTGTGTCAAACACAGTTTTGGTGATTTTTTTTTTTTAATGGGATATTAAAATGAATTACCCATATTTTGTCTTTCAGGTGCCGGAGAATCTGGAAAAAGCACAATTGTAAAGCAGATGAAGTAAGTTTTTAGTTTCTGCTAGTCAGGGCATGTGTATGTATGTATGTAATGTATGTATGTATGTATGTATGTGTTGATGTTCATTTGCCTAAACTGGTTTTTGGACAAGCAACTTTTTTTGTTTCTTTTTAATATCCTTGCCATTCTGACCCTGAACACGGGCCAAACCTTCAGAGCCAAAAATTGCTAGTTAAGGGCCAGTGTTATTCACAAAAGGGTGAAGAGTTTGGAGAAGGCAGAAGTGAACAATCTAGGACTGCCTGTATATAAGCACATGAAGTACAATGGCAAAAAAAAGTCTGTAAGCTTTTCGCTGCAGTAAATTTTAGTCTCTTTCACCAGATATTATTCCACCTTTCATCATAAACACTCTTCAAACCACGTCTTTTGTAACTACCTCTGTGTTTCCAAATGTCCTCAATTTGAAAACGGCTCACCTCTTCAGGTGAGCCTTATCTATACAGCAAAGTAAAATTACCAAGACTGCTCCATGTTCTCTACCGCAGAATCACAAACAGAATAGCGCAAAACAAGAAAAGATGTAGACCATAGTGTGAACCATAAAAACTATTTATTTTTTTTAAATTTAAAATGCAGCTAAAAACTCATCATAGACCAGAAATGAACATGGATCCGGTCATTTCAGTTTTCTCCTCCACCGTTGTGATAACCGTTCCGATCAGCAGAAGATCTGTTCACGGATCCCCTCCCCTGCTGATTGGAACTGAAGGCACCCATGTGAAATGGGCCTTACATTCTGTGGTGCACTATCCTGTGCACCAACAAAGAGATTTTCAACCAGATCTGAGCATCCTTTCCTCTCTAGGCCTAGCCTGCTGGGCACACTAGTATCCGCAGGTAAAAGAAATGGGGGATCCACAAGAGCGGGGAAACCGAAGTGATCCAGAAATTCAAAATATTCATACATATATATATATATATATTATATTCCCAAGGAGTAGATATTGGTTTGTGTGTTATATTTTTCCCAGGGAATGTATCCTTTTGGGGGATATTTCTTCTTTACTGGACACTAGTATCCCCAGCACTACACCATAATTTACAAATATTTAATGTTCATGTCTACTTTACATATTGCAATTAAATCAGCTAGCACAGTACAGATAGGGTTAACACAAACCCCTCACAGCCCCTCCTAATATTACAAAGAAGGAAAAGAAAAGTTTTAGCAAGTAAAGAAGCAAGAAGCTTTTTAATGTGATGTGAATAGGAACATTATAGGTGTTATTCACAAGAGGGTGAAGAGTTGGGAGAAGGAAGGAGAAGTGAGCAATCTAGGACAACATAGCTGATTTGGAAACATTCTCCAATTCAGCTCACTTTCCAGTTCAGCTATGTTGTCCTAGATTGTTCACTTCTCCTTCCTTCTCCAAACTCTTCACCCTTTAGTGAATAACCCAGTAAGTCTGTACAGAAACTGGCACCTCTCCTGATTCCCTGCTGCGCTCAGTGGTTCCTCCTGATGACTGTAATACGGGACCCAGTAGTGAGGTAGCGGTTGGTGGGATTTCTTCATACCTTCAAAGACTTTGCCATTGCACCCACTTTTTTTTCAACTTTTTCCCTGTGGAGATTGGAAACACCTTGATGAGCTGTCGTCGTCCCCCGTGTTTGTTGGCTTTGTACCTGTTTGGGGAGAATTTTGTTTAACCAGTTGACATCCGGGGTGTTAAACCCCTTTCCCATCCAGGCCATTTTTCAGTATTCAGCGCTGCAGTACTTTGACATTTATTCCGTCATGCAGCGCTGTACTGAAATTAATTTTATACCATTTTTTAGGGACAGATAGAGCTTTCTTTTGGTGGTATTTATTCACCACTGGGGGTTTTATTTTTTACTATATTAAGGAAAAATTACCGAAATAAAAAAAAAAAAACTGTTCAAACATTTATTAACCCCTTCATGACTGAGCTTGTTTTTGGTTTCTGTTCGTAAATGACTGACACACTTTTGACATTTTTGCTGTGTGATTCTTCCACATCAGTAATATATTACTTTCAAGAATAGATACATTATGTGTCTATTACATTACATTATGTATCTATTCTTGAAAGTCAAAAAGATAAAAAAAAAAAAGCCAGTATAGCTTGAGAGATATATCTCTCGATCTATACGAGCTGTCAGTGGCTGTAATGTCATATGTAACGTGTGTAGCGCAATTGTCGTTTTCGCTCGCTGGTGCACCGGACGCGTATTTACGTTTATATCTGCGTAAACGTGGGGTGGGGGAGTTAAACATTTTGTGGGTTTTTTTTAAACTTTTTTTTTTTATATGTGACATATTTTATTTTACTTTTTTATATGTGACTTATTTTTTTTATTTTTTTTATATATATATTTTTTGGCACTTATTGTTATTGCTATTATTATATAGGGGGATAACAATCCCCCTATATAATAGCAAAGGCACACTGACAGGTCCTCTTTATGGAGACATTAGGGGTCTCTAGGACCCCTAATGTCACCTGGGGTGAGTGTTTTTTCACATTCAGCCCACAGGGTCAAACTGGAGATGCGTTGTGTATGGCCAGCTTTACATATGTATGTCATTGCAAAGGGGTGGAATAAAAGCATAGGACTGGCACCTGGCTTTTGGGGGGAACAGTAGCTATCTGAGCAAGTTTTTTTGTTTTTTTTTTCTTTACTAGCACATTTGCTCTTGCTGGCAGTAGCCAGTCAGTTTAGATGGGAGCCTCCCTTATGGCACAACCTTGTTGCCTGATATTTCAAGGCCTGTCTTGGCAGTCAGCTTCTGTAGTACAAATGATATATGCCACCCACAGAAGGTTTTCTCATTTTCGACAAGTATTTTCTGCTGGCTTGGATAAATCTTATTGGTCTACTGACATGCAAGGCAGTGCTATATGTATATTTCTCTATATATGTATGATATGAAAAAAGTGTGCTTACTTCTGGCCGGTTATGTTTTTAGGATTATACATGAAGATGGATACACGGAGGAAGAATGCAGGCAATACAAAGTGGTCGTCTACAGTAACACAATTCAATCCATAATAGCTATAGTGCGAGCCATGGGGAGGCTGAAGATTGATTTTGGAGATGTGGATAGAGTTGTAAGAGTCAAGTTTTTATGTTTTTTCTTTTCTTATCTGACATCATTGTATTACATAACCTATGAATTTGCTTGTATTAATTTTGCCCATTTTTATAGGGTGATGCCCGGCAGCTTTTTGTGTTGGCCAGTGCAGCAGAAGAAGGCGTTCTATCTCCAGAACTTGCTGGTGTTATTAAGAGGTTGTGGAACGATTTGGGTGTACAGGCATGCTTCACTCGATCTCGGGAGTACCAGCTTAACGACTCTGCCTCATAGTAAGTGATAGCAATGGGCAGTGCTTGATTAATTCTAGGTGCCAGGTTCTTGTGTTGAGTAAGTAATTGGAGCTAGCAATAGTACATTATACAGTGCAATGCAGAATACCACCATCTATAATGTCTATTGGATTTTTTGTATTACTCTATAGCTTGTATGTGTGTGTGAAAATGTCTGTGAGATTGTGTCTGTCAGTGTTTTTGAAGGCCTGTTCACACTAGTGCAGTGCGTTAATCACACAGTCATGTGCGATTAATGCAATGTACCTCGCAATTGCACCTTCCGCGCATTCTGGTGTGGAAGGTGTGTTGTGTTGCCATTCATTTGAATGGCACACCAAACCCACCTCCCACCCACAGTTCAATTGCCCGCACCAGAATGTGCAGTACCGCAATGCTGTGTGTTCCATTGCAGTGCGACTTAATGACTGAGGAGAAATGTGGGTCCTGAGGTTACACAAGCTGAGAAACACTGGTCTAAAGCATTGTAAAGAAGTAAATAATTTTCCTAATTTAGAAGAAACCAAGTAACACCCGGAGAAGTGTAAAGAGAGGAAAAGTCAAACCTTTTTTTTTTTTTTTGGCCATACTTCTTTTTTGGGTCACGGGAGTACATTTTACTAATGTACTCTTGTGACCCAAAGTCAGCATAGAGCACGGTACTATAGAGCACAGAACCGCATTTCAGCCGGGAAGGATCCCAACAGTATTGTACCCATTACAATATCCACCCAGCTGCATGATTGAGAGCTGGCTGTGCCTCTCTAGTGCCAGGGCCAGCTGTCTGTCTTTCCAGTGAGTGCTGGAGAAGGAGGGTCCCTGCAGGGAACAGTGGCTGTAATGTCCAGTGCTGGCTCTAAGTATTGGGAAGAGTGTCGTTTACTCCCCCAGTACTTCTCCTTTTAACCCTTTCGCTGCCACCGACGTAAGGCATACGGCGGAACAAAAGTGTTGGCATTTACAGTTCTGCTATAAGCTCATGGTCGATTTAGCAAACATAAGCTTATAGTAGAACTGTTCCCCGGACTTTCCCCGTCAAAATAATAGCTGTCATCACCGGACCGCTATTACCGAAAATACAGAATTTATGAATGGGGACTAGCACTCACTACAGAGGCTCCTCCCCATTCATAAACTAATGATAGTAAAATATTTTTACTATCATTAGTTTCTGAATGAATGAGAAGCCTATGTACTGAGTGCTTCCCATTCATTGTGTGCTGGGGCTGCAGAAAAAGAAATTGAGGACTTATGTCCTCAATTTCTTTTTCTATTTCAAAAGGGAAATGTCAGGGGTCTATTTAGA
>NW_017307263.1:400566-405305 GCF_000935625.1 Nanorana parkeri | reverse complement strand
AAAAAAAAAATGTAAAAAATAAATAAAATAAAAAAATGTGTACAAAAAATAATAATAAAAAAAAGCACAACCCCTCCCTCCCCCCACATAACATACACATATTGAGGTGTACGCCATGCGCTGCAGTGCGTTGTTAGAACGCATTGCAGTGCATGATTTTTTTAATGTATTTTTTTCTTTAAAACAAAATTAAATTAACTGTGGCAGCGCATGGCAAAGCTTTGTGGGGCATTTCCATGCGTTCTGATCTTTGTGTTGCAATAAATATACGCTGTATCATTTTATCACAACACAAACACCAACACAGCGTAAAAACAATTTTTTAACATAAGTCGCTTATTTACAGTTTTGCGTACCGTAATTTTTTTACATTTTCGCAAAAAGGCGCAATTTCAAATTTGCAAATATTATTTATTAACTCAATACAGTTTTATCTTTTAGATTTAGTCAGAAAAGTATCATTTTTTGTGCGCTGATACTGATTTTAGTGTGTTTTATCAATTGAATTGTGTATTTTTATCGGTTTAATATTAATTTGAGAAACATTTGCGCAATTATCGCAGGGCCTACAAATTTAGTATCACCAGCTTTTTATTCTACCGGGCCTGCGCTTTCAGAAAATATATGGTTTGGGGGGTCTTTTACAAACGCTAGTAACGCAGCAGTTGAAAATCAAATCAATGGGAAAAGTTGGCGGCATCTGGAGCCTCTCATCCCTGCCTGGAGCCGCTCCAGGCAGGGATCTGTGACTCCATGGATCCCCGCTGCTGACCCCCGCTTGTAGGGGCTGTGGCAACGGGGATAAAAAAAATCTCCAGGGTTGGGGGGTGAGGCGCGGAGCAGCAAGCGTCAGCTGGCGGGGAGAAGCCACAAGTTTCAGGATGGCTGAGCGGTGAGGAGAACGGAGCCGCTGTCATCATGTCAGTTTCCGGATGACAGCGGCTCTGTGCGTGGCCGTACGGAGGATCGATAAGTATCATTGATATTTACCGATCCTCTGTGCAGCACAAACACCGGAGTGATCGCGTGATCACTCCGGTGTTTGTAAATAACTGGGGACACATAGGGGGTTATTCACAAAGCTGCCGAAGGCAGCCGTGTGAATAACCAACCCGAAGTGAAGTGAGCCGAACGCCGTTCGGCTATTCACTTCAGGCTTGTACAGCCGATTTCAGCCGTACAACGGTTGCTGCGGCTGGGTTCGGGTCGGTCGAAGTGCAGAAAGAGATTGACTCAGCTAATCCAACATCTGGATCGGCTTAGCCTACTCGTAGGCTACTCGTTGCTGTTTGGCCTATTCTCATAGGGTCCAAACAGCAGTGAGTGAATAGCCGAATGCCGCCGAGCGCCCTTCGGCTCAGCCAGTTATTCTATTCTGCTCGGTACCTCTGTGGTACCGAGCAGAATAGAAAAAGTAGAGAAAAATGAGAAAATGATTGGGCGGAGCTAGCAGTGACAGCTAGCTCCGCCAAACTTTTTCTATTGCACGGGACCAGTTGTCATTAAAATGAGAGCTTGTCGGAACCGGCGGTCATATCAAAGCCGGCTCCGACAAGCTCTCATGACAGTCCAGGGCGCCTGGTTACTAGGTAACCAGGAGATGCTGAACTGTCATTGCACACTGAGAACCCGGCGGAGCCGCTGGGATATAATGGCGGTTCCGCCAGGTTCTCAGTGTGTAATGGCAGTCCAGCATCCCCTGGTTACTAGGTAACCAGGAGATGCTGAACTGTCATTACACACTGAGAACCCGGCGGAGCCGCCGTGATATGGTGGCTCCGCCGGGTTCTCAGTGTGTAATGACAGTCCAGCGTCCCCTGGTTACTAGATAACCAGGAGATGCTGAACTGTCATTACACACTGAGAACCTGGCGGAGCCGCCGTGATATCACACCGGCTCCGCCGGGTTCTCAGTGTAATGACACATCAGCGTCCGTGGTTAGCTGCTAACCAGGGGACGCTGATCTGTCTCTGCATGCAAGTGGCCGGAGCCAACCGTGAGATGATGGCTGGCTCCGCCAAGCTGTCAGTAGCAGGTTGTCGGCCAGCCGTTCCAGCTTCGGCTTTCACCTCGGCTCAGTTGAGCCGAAGCATATGCCTTCGGCTCGACTGAGCCGCTCGGCCAACTTCGGGAGCTGTACGGGCTCAAGTGAATAGCCCGTACAGCAGCCCTTCAGTTCTACTCAACCGAAGGGGTCCTGGGGCCGAAGCTAGCCGAAGGATCAGCCGAAGCTATGGCTAGATCCTTCGGCAGCTTTGTGAATAACACCCATAGTACTATGTGTCCTCAGTTATGAATGAACAGGCTGTGATTTACATCACAGCCTGTTCATTCATGAATTTCTGAATGGGGAGTAGCACTCCCTATGGAGGCTTCTCCCCATTCATAAACTGCTTGATAGTAAAATATTTACTATCATTAGTTTCTGAATGAATGGGGAGGAGCCTCTGTACTGAGTGCTTCCCATTCATTGAGTGCTGAGGCTGCAGAAAAAGAAATTGAGGATTTGGTGTCCCTGAATTTCTTTTTCTATTTCAAAAGGGAAATGTCAGGGGTCTGTTTAGACCCCAGAGATTTCACCGTAGCCCCATTTGCGCAATTATCGCAGAGCCTACAAATTTAGTATCACCATCTTTTTATTCTACCGGGCCTGCGCTTTCAGAAAATATATGGTTTGGGGGGTCTTTTACAAACGCTAGCAACCCAGCAGTTGAAAATCAAATCAATAAGAAAAAATTGCAAAAATGGCTTGGCCAGGTGATTTTGAAAAAGTGTTTTTTTTTGGCCAGCTGATTTGAAAAATGTGCCGGAGGGCTTGGCAGCGAAAGGGTTAAAGCAGAACTCTGGGGTACATTATTGTTAAAGTGGATCTTTACACTGCAGTATGGAATATCTAAAAAAAAATTCCCATAACCATTTATAAACAAATTAAACACGCTTTATAATCTTTTTTTACATACTTTTTTTATGTTTAACCTTCGGCGCCGCAATGCAGCGGGCAGCCATGTTTGAAGAGGGAAAAGCCGCTCCTTCCGTGCCACCTTCTTGTGTCCGCAAGGTAAATCATTCATTATTTACCACGGCCACACCTTCTTCTGACGATGCGCTGCTATTCTCGCGCATGCGCATATGATAAACCGAGACTACTGATCCACAATGCATGCTGTCAATCATGAGATCTCGCAGCCTTTTTATTTTTATGAACGAGATCTAATTTCAATGACAAAGCATTACTTTTCACTGGAAAGCAGGAAATGAATGCTCTGTAAGTGTAAGTATTTCAATATAACAGCATTTTACACCTGACATGTCTTCGTTATTATTAATCAGCATATTTAGAGGAATGCACTGGTGGGATTTGAGTTTTGAGTGTAAAGGTCTTTAACCCTTGTATTGGGGCTACCCCTCCAATGCAAGGCTTAATTGCCCGTTTTGGTCTATGGAGGATGATAACAGTCATACTCACCTGATCCTCTGATATGGCCAGCTTTGACGGTGCTCCTGCCCTCCAGCAATAGTATGGCCCTCAACATCCTCACATTCTATACACTGTGGGGAGAATTTATCACTGTTGTCTCATCATCAGCATCTCTCAAACTGTTGCATCCCATACTTCTAGTGCACATAGCGACAGGTTTATTATCTTAGTTTATGTTCTATTCCTAAATGCCTTCATAAGGAGAATCGTCTCAAAACTGCCTCTATATTTTCCTGTCTCTAAACTGTCACAAGCTGGCTGGGAATCTCTTGGATGACAGCTAAATAGCCTGAGGTGCTCAGCTGACTTGCGGGTATGAGTCATCTTTGCAATAGTTTAGGAAATGCTCAGAAGCACTCCTAGGATGTGTGCCTATTTGAAGGTCTTTTACTGTTGCAAATGCTGTACACAAATACTGCGCGGTTGAAATATTTTGGAAAATGTCACAAAAGATGTGCAGTGAGTCGCAAACATTAATATGTCACAAGAACACCTAAATAGATGCATACGAGATAAAAATCTGCTGTTAGCATGACATTTTGATCTTTGCTCCCACATTTTTTTGCCACCAATGCATTCATAAATTCCCCCACTGTGTATAAAAGAAATCTCTCAATTTCTAGAAGTTCGGTGGTAACAAACGGCGTTCTTTGTTTATCCTAATATTATAGTATACAGGCAGTCCCCGGGTTACGAACAAGATAGGGACTGTAGGTTTGTTCTCAAGTTGAACTTGTATGTACATTGGAACAGGTAAAAAATTTTAGGTGCAACTCCAGCCAAAACATAGCACATACTTTAAATGCAACTTGGAGAGATGTTTGTACAACTTCCTGTAATGTACAGTACCAGACCCGGAAGAGGCAGGCACTCCTCGTCCTCGACGGTAGCATTACAACTAGTGGAACAACCTGGGACATCCGTTCGGAAGTACGAGTCGTACGTAAGTCGGATGTTCGTAACTCGGGGCCTGCCTGTAGTTCATTGTCCATTTGCCCCATTTACATCCTGATGCAATAGCGTCTTATGCATATTTCACCATAACGTAGACCAGTGGGGGGGTGAACCTAATGGTACGCGAGTCCAGATTCAAATTAACAAGGGGCCACCTCTGAAAATAAGTCTAACCGTCCCGTATCGCCTCGGTATGCTCCCCTGAGAGACGCAGCTGCCCCCCCTCTCTGAGAGACGCAGCTGCCCCCCCTCCCTGAGAGCCGCAGCTGCCCCCCCCTCCTAGAGCCGCAGCTGCCCCCCCCTCCT
>NW_017307263.1:394306-400473 GCF_000935625.1 Nanorana parkeri | reverse complement strand
AGAGAGCACATACAGACCCCCTGAGAGCCCACAGAGTCCCCTTGACAGCCGCACAGCACCCGTGGGAGTTGGTGGTATTCTACATTGCTGTATAATGTAGTTCTGGAATATGTAGCCCTCTATACAGGCATTCCTCACTTAACGACCAAGTTCCGTTCCTACGACCAGGTCGTTAAACGGATTGGTCGTTAAGTGAGGAACTCTATACAGTACTGTACTGCATTAGTACAGTACTGTATAGCGTTGCCGATGTACAGTACCGAACAGTGTACTGTACATCGGGCAATGAAAATACTTACCGGGACCCGCAGTGAAGATCGGAGGACACCACTTCCGCCGGCGACACGGCGCACTGACGACGTGCAAGGTCGGAGGTCGATCGGCGGTCCGTCGTAAGTGCGAGTGGTCGCAAAACAGGTAAGTCGCTAAGCGAGGAACATCTGTAGTTGCCGATATTCTGCATTTTTTGTATGATATATTGCTGAGATTAGTTAATTTACAGGTTGGAGTCAGTGACAGAATTAACAGGGTCACAGTGGTCACAGCTGCAACTAGGCCCTGGTGCTCCACCACTGACTTACCATCAGTAGAGAGACTGTTCCCTTGCACTGTGAGGCGTGACATGTACCTTAGTAGCACATTGCAATGGATCACTTCACTCATTAGCACAGTACAAAGGTACATGTCACTCTGTAGTGTAGTTAAAACCTCTAAGGCCTCATTCACACACAACGCAAGAGCAAAATACTCACCGTAAAATCCTTTTCTCTCCGTTCATTGAAGGACACAGGCCCCGCCCTCTTTATGGGGTGTACACTCCTAACTGCTTGTTACTAAACTGGAGACTTGTCAGCAGGTGGGGGGTTTGGCCACCGGCAGGGGCCGCCCCTAGGCTGTAATTGGTCTTTAGTTTTGTGCCTAGCGTCCTTCTCCTGCAGGTGGCGATATTACCCTACCATTCAGGATCTACGATCTGTTGCCTGTGTCCTTCAATGAACGGAGAGAAAAGGATTTTACGGTGAGTACAAAATCCTATTATTGCGTAAATACATGCGTGTATGTGCGTAGATGCGTGCACTATATGCAATCCCAGAATGCATCATTCGTAATAGAAATTTTAATGAACTGTACGCGTATACGTGCGCAAACACACGTATATGCACGTAAAATACACTGCTCTGCATCTCGGTTCCATTCTGTTTTTGCGCACTTTTACGCTACGCAAATATACGGCTCCATACGCAGCTATGTGTATGGAGCCATTTATTTGCATATGGTGAAATACGTGCGGCAGTGTGAATGAGGCCTAAGATTGAAGCACATAATTAGTTCAGACAGTCGTATGAAGCGTTTTCTGAAAGAAATCATCAGTATTCGGGTCTAATTGCAGGGTTGGCACTTTGAAACACAAGTTGGTTTAGTGATCCAGCTTGGGCACACGGCTCAAAAAGGTTTACCATCACTGCCCTTGACCATATATCAACAGTGATGCAACAACTGTCTTGGCTGTTCTAATTATATGTACCTATTTTTCTATGTTTATGCCTTTTTTGACCTTATTACCTTGTTTTTTTATCTGCTTATTTTAAAACTTCTCAATAAATGCGATTTAAAAAAAAAATTGTTCTCCTATATTGTAAAGCGATGCGTTAACTGTTGGCGCTATATAAATCCTGTATAATAATAATGCTAAGGTATTTAAGGAACAGTGTGCAAAGTTAACATTCAGTCGGACAGGATGTTCCTATACAGTGGACAGCAGCCAAGTTATAAACCTCAACTACAGGCAAACATTTATTTATGTTTTACTGTTTTGGATACAGTAGGTGAGCCTTTTGTCAAGCTTTTATTGCACTGTCTTCCAAGAGGTTTATTCTCCCTTCTGGGAATCTCTCCAATGAGGACACAGAACCTTTACTCAAGCATTTACTCAATGCTCTCTTTGTAATCTGTTATATACCATAAGAATTTTTCAAGAATTTTTAAAATGGATCACTATTTCACGCTAATATACAGTATATATAGTTTAGCATTAGAATTATAGAATTTTTTTCAAGATGTATTTTTTTTTATTTTCATACTTTTTGTGTGTCTACATATATGTATTATTTCCTATTCTTCTTTTTTTTTTTTTAAGTTTATTAAAATGGGATGGAACCCAGTTTTTAGATCTTGAACCCCCGTTTTTTTTCTGTACCTTCCCATTATGATCTGTTGTCACCACTTGTCTGAAGAAGTGATATTTCGGTCGCAAAACATGTTTTTTTGGTGTTCAATGAATATAATTTTTTTTATCAAGAAATCTGTGTCCCGTTTGCACACCAATTGCTTATTGTGCACATAATGAGGATTTGTCTTCTCATTTTGTTGTCCCACTGACAGGGTGTCAAACAGAAGAGGAAGTGATGGGAAATGGCAATGGTGACATGGACAGCAGTAAAAACCCAATAGAGGTTTTAACCTTTGCCCACTCTATCCAAAACAAAAAATAAAACGTTTGCTAGTTGACAGGAAAAGACTTGTAGAGTTCAGTATTGGTACTACTTAGCCTACTTCACTTTTTATGTAACTTTCTATGTATGCTTTCTCTTTAAAGCTACCTAAATGATGTAGACAGGATTTCGGAGCCCACCTACATTCCTACTCAGCAAGATGTGCTGCGAACACGGGTCAAAACGACGGGTATTGTGGAGACGCATTTCACTTTCAAAGATCTTTACTTTAAGTAAGTCAATGCTTGTAATTAGTGAAGGGAGTCTATTTAGTTGCTGAAATGTAACTACTGTCTGTTTAAACTAATTCTCCACCCACTTTATACTTGCCTATCCAGCACTCTTCCACTGTTCCTTCCTCTAACTTCTATCGCACCAGTTTATGTAACCGTTTATGTGACTGCTCTTTGCCCATCTTTGTCTAGAAACTAGGTAGCATTCAGGCTACTTGATTTCCATGGAGGACTTGTATATGTAGCTAATTTATTCTTACGCAGATATAGTTGTAAAATTATTATATGGTGTCTTCAATGGCGCTGTAGTGTCCCAGGCATTTTTTCTTATGTACATAAGTGCCTATACTTATTGTGTTTTAGGACCCTTCAAGTTTTTGCTGGCTCTCCAAAGCCATATATCCACAGCCACTGTAATGTTGTCGTCTGCCCTTATTTAGGACGCTTCTGAATGCCTTTTCTGTGGGACCTTTATTCAAGTGCATACTTTGCAGGGAGTGGGAGGAGATCTTTACTGACATGCACCTCTGTGCTACCTCATCTGGACTCTCTTCTCTGTGATCCACTCTGCCTCCTCAGTTTCAGTACTGACAGCCTGGCAGCCTAGTACCTCTTCCATGGTCAGAGGCCTACCTTTTACACCTATGTGTAACCCCTCTGTTTGCAAGTGCTCCAGTTTTAAGCGTGTGATTCAGTCATGATTGGCAGTGTCACCACCAGCAACCTTTTACACCACTGTTTTCCAATTTTAGCAGTGACTGACACCAGAAAGAGGACCGATAACCATGCAGACACTGGAAAACCCTCACTGCAGACCTTATTTTCTACTTGTGTGTGTGTGTACAACCTTAAAGTTTGACAGTGCTTGGCTGGATCACTGTGATGACTGCAGGTGCTTTTCTAAACTAGCCACTTCTACACCCAACTCTGATATTTGCCTGGATCCTTGAGGGTAGGGGGTGCAGGTTTTTGATTCCCTACAGCAGACAATTATTCCCTTTCTGTTTGTAGTTGCCATGCTGATTCTTTTAAAATAATACTTTGAATCACTGACTTAAAAAAAGTATGTAGAATGTAAAGACAAAGTAAGAGGATCAAAATCAGCCAGGGAGCTATTATTTTCAGAAAGAAGTAAGCAAAGGTGGCATACATATTTCTCTCATGACAAATTCCTTTTAAATATATGTACCTGTTTTACCATTATATGCAATTTTGTATTTCCTTTTGTACAGAATGTTCGATGTGGGAGGACAGAGGTCAGAAAGAAAGAAGTGGATTCATTGTTTTGAGGGTGTAACTGCAATTATTTTCTGTGTGGCACTCAGTGACTACGACTTACTATTGGCTGAAGATGAAGAGATGGTAAGCAAATGTCTGGCATGTTTCTTTTTTTTTAGAATTACTTGACCGGAGATCAGAGTCTACCAATCCAGATTTTTAGTCCAGATCAGGTGATAGTTATGTCTACAGGGCAACTTGAGGCAGTTAGGCTTGACGGATCTCGAGGAGCAGCTGGATGAACAGTTTTAAAAATCTTTTCTTTTCAATATTCTTTTTCTTGTTGAATGGTTCCTCTCTTCCTACACCATAGCCAAAACGGTAACACTTCTAAAGCCTGCGTATTTCTGTTATGACTCTGTGATAGAACACGTGGGACAGTCAGATCCCTTTTGCATAACTGACTGTTATCTAATGTCTGTGGTCAGCTTACACTGAAACTAAACTTCCCCAGTAAAAAAAAAAAAAAAAGGTGCTAGGGGTTCCAAAAATAGATAAAAAGCTTTGCCCAAAGCTCCTTTTTTTTAAATTTTCTTTTTTCTCTGTACACTGCACGGCTCAAGCCTAAGATGATGTGATTCCGAGAACTGAAAGTAGCAATGGAGGAGGTGCTTGGAGCTTTTGCTTTAAGACTCATTACAAATTGTTCAGCTTTGTATTCCAAACAGATGCAGTGACCGGTCCAGAACGATTTGGAACTACACTATTTGTAGACTCTTGATCCCTCTATAATTTATTGAAATTCTGTCAGGAAATCCCAGAACTCAATTCAAAAGCAGATTCAACAGATGGTAAATGCTACTATTACAAAGTCAGAGCATAGTTTGGAAAGCTTGGTATAATTTGAAATGCATTGCAACAGAACACAATGGTCAGACAAGTAGCGATTGAAGAAAAACTTTGAGGACCATGTCATTTAATGTGTGGTTTTTGCCCAAAAGGGCAATTTTAAAGTGAAAGTAATGTCCGCTGTTGTAGGTTGGTAGGTGAGCTCTTGCCATAATGTACAAGTATGGACAGCATGCTTGTACATTATGGCACACTTACCCGACAAGTGTGCCCTACTCCAGTGCTGATCAATCTACAACAATTCCAAAAAAGTTGGGAAGCTGTATACAAACTACATAAAGACAGAATGTAATGATTTGCAAATCTGATAAACCCATATTTTCTTCATAATAGGAAATAGAAAACATAGAAAATGTTTAAACTAAGAAAATGTACCATTTTCAGAAAAAAAATATTGGAAATTGGCAGCAACACTTCTCAAAAAAGTTGGGACAGGGCCATGTTTACCACGGTGTATCATCCCCTCTTTTAACACACTGTAAACATCTGGAAACTGGGGAGACCAATTGCTGGAGTTTTGGGAGAGGAATGTTGTCCCATTATTGCCTTATATAGTATTATAACTTGACAACAGCTCTGGGTCTTCTTTGTTATATTTTTCATTTCAAAATGTGCCTAATATTTTCAATTGTTGAAAGGTCTGGACTGCAGGCAGGCCAGTAAAGCATCAGGACTCTTCTACTATGAAGCCATGCTGTTGTCCTAGATGCAGTATGCATTTTAGCATTGTCCTGCAGAAATATGCAAGACCTTCCCTCAAAAAAAGTCATCTTGATGGGATTATATGCTGCTTTAACCACTTGAAGACCAGGTGTTTAGACCCCCTTCCTGGCCAGGCCATTTTGCAGTGTTCAGCGCTGCAGTACTTTGACTGACATTTAAAACGTCATGCAACGCTGTACTGAAATTAATTTTATACCATTTTTTGGGGACAGATAGAGCTTTCTTTTGGTGGTATTTAAACACCACTGGGGGTTTTATTTTTTACTATAATTAGGAAAAATTTTGGAAAAAAAAAAAGTCTTTTTTACATTGTTAGGAAACATTTATTATTACCCAGTTTTTTGGTAAAATATATAAAAGACGGGGTCACGTCGGGTAAATAGACACCAAACATGTCAAGCCTTAAAATTGCGCGCACCCGTGAAATCGCAGAAAACTATCATACCCAAAATTGGCCATAGGCGACACTTTAAAAGCTTTTACCGCTCATCAGTTTAGTGTTATCAGTGATTGATGGCCCTAGACTTATTGCTCTCACTCCGACAATCGCGGCGATATGTAACATGTGCGGCGTAATGGGCGCAATCTTCTT
>NW_017307263.1:362128-394281 GCF_000935625.1 Nanorana parkeri | reverse complement strand
CTATGTGATAGCAAAATATGTGACAGGTCCTCTTTATGGAGACATGAGGGGTCTCCAAGACCCCCTAATGCAGGGGTGTGGAATTCGTATCGCCCGGGACATGTAGTTCCGGGCGCCGGGCAAGTGGTTTTTGCACTGTTTTAGCCCTGCTACGGACAAGTAGCAGGGCTGGTTTTCTTTGAGCGCCGAGAGCGGCGCTGCCAGCGGGGGGCGTGGAGAGCGAGGGGCGGGGACGAAGCGCTGAGAGCTGCTGGGGACGGAGCAGAGGGCGTGGAGCGTTGTGACGGAGCGAGGGGGTGGAGCCGTGACGGAGCGAGGGGCGTGGAGCCGTGACAGAGCAGTGACAAAGCCGGACGGTGGATCAGTGACCGGCTCTGTAGCCTCCCCCAGCCTCTGTCCACGGCGGCCGCTGCTTGTTCCTGTCACAGGAGTTCTAGCAACAGTGCTGTGCTAGAACTCCTGTGTTGGAGGTGACAGGGTCAATAAAGAGTACCTGTCACCTCCAAATGCTATCACACAGGGGGTTATTATTCCCTGTGTGATCGCAATACAGTTGAGTTTAAAAAAAAAAAAAAATTAAAAAGAAAAAGTACAAAATATTAAAAATGTAAAAAATAAAAAGGCAATTAAGTAAAAATAATAAAACAAATGAAAATTTTTTACAAAGTAAATAAAAATAGAAAAAATTAAAACCAGCCCCATTGCCCCATCTGCACGCGAATAAATGCGCAGTGTTTTCAACTGCAATCGTGTGCAACCGCACGGGCAGGGCGGTATTGCAGCAGGAAAACGCGCAATCTGCCGGGCATGACTGGGGTGCCATTAGAAAATAATGGCACTGCCAGCGCGATCGGCAGTGGTGTGCGCTCCGTGACTGCACGGTCATCGTGCACGAAACCAAGCGGATGGCTGGGTGGTCACGGAATCCCACACCACCGCCGATCGTGCTGTCAGTGCCATTATTTTCTAATGGCACCCCTGTCGTGCCAAGCAGATTGCGCGTTTTTCCTGCTGCACTACCGCCGCAGGCGATCACGGTTGAAAACAGTGCGCGGTGCATGTTGTAAAAATAGGTACATCTACCTTTTTTTCAGCGATTGCCACGCAGATGTAACCCCATACATGCGGATGCAACCGCTGTATGCAACCGCACACGATTGCACATCCTGGGAATTCCCAAGTCTGCACCAACCCTAAAGGATATATTCACTTTCCCAAGTAATTTGGGAATTACCCGCACACATCTCCCTCCCACTAGACTTACCTTTCGGCGAACGGTCCTTCCCGTCCACCAGTACGGGTGTACTATCTGTACCTGTTCCATGTATTCTGAATTTCGCTCGCAAATTGCAGGCACTCGTTGGTCAATGCAGTCAACTGACGGCACTGACCAATGGGAAGCGCTTCTTAGCACTGCTAAATACAGTTTTGGTTAAAATTATTTTTTTGTATCAGGACAAGAAGATTTTCATGAGCGACAAGTAGATTCGGCCCCCGCTTTAGTTCTTGGACAAGTAGTTTTTTCCAAAATTTCCACACCCCTGCCTAATGTCACCTAGGACCCCCCAAAAGAAGCTGATGAAGCACAGATCTGCTCCATCAGCTTCTTTCCAGCTTCTGAAGCTGGAGAGTGACACAAGAATGCGGAAGTGACGTATTATACAACACTTCCGCATTCTTGCAGAGGAGAGTGGACCGGAGGGAGCTCGTGTACCGAGCTCCCGGTGATCCCGGGATCAGCGGGACAACGGCGAGGGGGGCAACCGATCGGTACCCCATACACATGATCCCTGGTAACAGGCATCGCTGCCTGTTTTTAAATACCGGCCATTTCCCACGCGCGAGGGGGCGTGTCTGAGCGGTCGCCCGCTCAGATCTAGAGAGCTCCCGGCCGGCCGTTTTTTTTTTACTACGGCCGGCCCGGAGGCAGTTAAAGCCTAACTATATCGTTCAGCATTGATGGTGCCTTTCCATATGTGCAAGCTGCCCATTCCATATGAACTAATGCACCCCCATACCATAAGAGATGCAGGCTTTTAAACTGCAGATGCAGGCTTTTAGACATCTTTGCCCTAAGACTTGACAAAGAGGTTGTGCCTCGAAACGCGTAGTCATCACGATATAGCGAGCCTGTCTGTGCACAGCGTCCACCCACTCAGACGCCCTGTCGATACTTTGCCCACTGATCTGACTCCACTATACACGCACCGAACACAGCCGCTCGCGGTCCCGGTTCCACAACCGCCGCGGTCCTTCCCCCCTTAGCCGCCGTGGCCCGGCCTGGCCAGCCGTGCACGCGTGCCGCTAGGAAACTTCACAGCGCCCCCTCATCCATCCACTGCTGCAGCATTCGGCTTTGGACTTCCTCTGTACACCGGTCATTGCTTCACCATCCTCGACACATTTGCAGACTTCCAACTGTAAGTTACACATATTTGTTCTTTCTCTCATGAATAGATGCCATTCAATATCGGGTAGTAGCGCTCTTTTTTGTTTGTTTCTGTTTACCATTCGAATTTGCAGGGTTCTCTCCCTGTCAGTGAGAGCCTGCACACAATAATTCATAGCCCGTGATTTTTCCAGTGACTAAGTATCAGTTGTGCGCTTATGGTTTTTTGTTCTGAGGCTTTTAAACTGAGCACTGATAAATAGCTGGAAGGTCCCTCTCCTCTTTAGTCTGGAGGACGCGTTGCCCATGGTTGCCAAAAAGAATGTCAAATTTCCATTCGTGTGACCACAGAACAGTTTTCCACTTTGTGACAGACCATTTTAAATGAGCTTTGGCCCAGAGAAGACGGCAGTTTTTTTGCATCGGGTTCATATATGGCTTCTTCTTTGCATATTAGAGCTTTAACTTGCATTTTTGGATGGCACAGCAAACTGTGTTCACAGACAGTGATTTTTTTTAAAAGTATTCCTGAGCCCATGCAGTGATGTTCACAGAATCATGCCTGTTTGTAACAGTGCCGTCTAAGGGCCTGAAGATCAAGGGCATCCAATATTGCGTTTCGGCCTTGCCCTTTTGCGCACATAGATTTTCTCCAGATTCTGTAATGTAGTATATTAGATAATAAATGTACTCTAGATGATATATTTGAAGTTTTCGTTGAGGAACATTATTCTGAAATTGTTTGACAATTTTTAGATGCAGCTTTTCACAGATTGGTGAACCTCTGCCCACCTCTACTTCTGAGGCACTCTGACTCTCTAAGATGCTCTTTTTGTATCCAATCATGTTACTGGCCTGTTGCCAATTATTAGTTGCAGAATGTTCTTCCAGCTTTTCCTTGTTAGTACCACTTACTTTGCCAGCTTTTTGTTGCCCTGTCCCAACTTTTTTGAGGTGTGTTGCTGTCATCAATTTCAATGATCTTTTTTTTTTAAATGTAAAATTGTACAATTTTTCTATTTTACATGTCTTCTATTTTGTCTTGTGAATAAAATATTGGTTATCGAGATTTGCAAATCATTGCATTCTGTTTTTAATGTATATTTTCTCATCCCAACTTTTTTGGAATTGGTGTTGTACTATGTCAGCTGCTACTTTGTCCACTGCTACTGCAATATCCTCCTCTGCTTCTTCCAGTCCCCATAATTTTCTTCATTCATTGGACTGCTTGTGATGATGTAACTTCTGCGCATGCGCAGAGGAGTTACGTCGTCCTCGGCAACCAGCTTGATTCCTGGCACACTGCAGATGCTAGGAAGGACCCAGGGTAGTACACTGTACAGTGCATGCACCGAACAGCGTACACTAGAGAGAAAAAAAAACTGTTAGATGTTAGAAACGGCAGTTTTTTGTCAGAGAAGACTTGGCGTGTCTATTCTGACATTACAAAAATATTAATTTCTAACAGTTTTTGCGGGTTTTTTTTTATTTTAGGTTTACTTCCGCTTTATCAGGTGACCTAATTTGTCATGAAAAAAACTGGGTACATTATTTTGTAGGTTTTGGTTTATGCCTAAATTGCTGATTTCACAAATAGTCTCACTATTCTTCCTTTTACAGAACCGTATGCATGAAAGTATGAAGCTGTTTGACAGCATTTGCAACAACAAATGGTTTATTGAAACCTCCATAATTCTCTTCTTAAATAAAAAGGATTTGTTTGAGGAGAAGATAACTAGGAGTCCACTGACCATCTGCTATCCAGAATACTCAGGTATATGATCAACAGGACATCCCCCTGGTGGGGTGAAAATGGTGGGTGCTGCCCATCCAGCCTTCCATGAGATTTGGAATTGTCTAATACCTTTTCCTGTAAAACTCACTTTTTTCAGGTGCTAATTCTTATGAAGAAGCTGCAGCTTATATCCAATGTCAGTTTGAGGACCTAAACAGAAGAAAGGGCTCAAAGGAGATTTACACACACTTCACGTGTGCAACAGATACAAAGAATGTCCAGTTTGTGTTTGATGCAGTCACCGATGTGATCATAAAGAGCAACCTTGTTGAGTGTGGCCTGTATTAATCTGGAGGTAAGATAAGCTGTATGCTTGGAATACACACTTTGTTAATCTAACACAATGTGGAAAATAATTATTTGATCCCCTGCAGATTTTGTAAGTTTGCCCACTTACAAAGAAATTAAAGGTGTATATAATTTGTATCATAGGTGTATTTTATATGATAGAGACAGAATATCAACCAAAAATCCAGAAAAAATACATGGTACAAATTAGGGATACACCAATACCGGTTTTTCGGTATCGAGTACGAGCACCGATATTTATATTTCGGTACTTCCGGTAGCATAGAGCCGGCTTCCCGGGCAATCGGGAAGCCAGGCGGCGTGTCATTACCCACCGCCCGGCTTCTTGATTGCCCAGGAAGCCGACACCATTCTGTTTGGCCAGCTGGGTGCTGATTGGCCGGCATCGAGGCCGGCCAAACAGATCTGACAATATGGTGACACGACCCCCACCCTGCAGGCACCTCATTTCCCTCACATAGATCATTAGCAGCATTCATTACCGTACCAGTCCCTCGGCCAGCTGGTCAGACACCGCTCTCCGGGATCTGCCCACGTCTCCTGTGTACAGCGCCCACGTGATCGGCCCGCAGACTGCTCAGCACTCTCATTCAGAAATCCTGTGCATGCGCGTTCTTGTGCTCCAGTTGAAGGTAAAGGACTATTACACACTCCCAGATAAAATTATTCACAGCACCTTTTAACTATTGCCCACTTTTAAAAAAAAAAAGGTTTTTGGGGGAGTTTTTGTGCATCACAGAAATGTAAAATAAAGACTTCATTGGTAATAAGCTGTTGATGCTTAGTCTAGTAAAATAAATCACAAGTATTGTGCAACATTGTTTCTCATTCATCAAGGGACATAGAAATCTGTTATTCGGAAATTATTGAACACTGGCAAAAAAGAAGCTTTTGGTCAGCCAGGTATAACCCCTTCTACTGCTTCTCTTTTTGCTGGTGTCCTAGGAGAATGGATGCTCTTTTCTTTAATGAGAAACACTACAATTTAATTTTTTACAAGATCTTTTTTGCTTTGTTAGAATCAATTTGCTTCCTGCTGAGCTCAGCTTTTTTGCAGCTTTCTAGATCAAGGTTTCCTCAGTAATATCCTTTGGAGGCTGTACCCGGACCCTGCTGGATTGGAAATTGTAGCGCTTGCCTGGAATGTGTCCTTCAGGCATTGTTCTCTGCTTGTGGTGCTTTACAGACCTATGTGTGCTGTGTTAGCTGCAGAGCGCTTTGCGGAACCAGAGCTGTGGCACAGCCTCTGATGTGTCCCAGTCTTTGAAGACTCGCTTTGTGAGTATGCCCAAGGATGAGAAGAATATAACCTGCAATGTAACATTTTGTTATTGGGCTTTGTTTGTGGTGCTTTCCGGGCCCTTGTGTTGGCCTCCTAGCACTCTCCAGGTGCAGGGCTGTGCTAATTCCTGAAGAACTCCATGTAGCTGAGGATTGGGAACTGCTACATTAATGATACTGTTAATTGTATACAGTGACCTAATCACCTCCAGCCTTCGAACCTGTCCTGCTCTCAGCAGCTGGTTTGTGAGTAACCAATGTTTTGTCTTGGTGTCTTAAAGTAAGTTGCCTCAGTCTAGGAATGCAGCCTTGTACCCTACTTGAGCCCCCACACTACTCAGAGTCTCTTGTCTACTATGAGTAGTAGGCGCCCACTCTTCCTTTTTCAGGTAGGAATCCTGTACAGCTGTGGTGCATCTTATGTGTTGAATTGCAACTGTGATTTCTGACTCAGAATGCTGAGGCTGTAAGCATACACCTTTCTCCCCAGAATCTCTATCTGACATTCCTGCAGCTGTAGCAACCTCTGTGCTGTTGGATTAAGAGTCTCATAAATGTGTTCTGTTTGAGTTTGTTCCCAAGAAGCCTCAATCAGGCTTCTTATTAGAAATAATGTTATTGACTCAGTGCAAGCCAACATGAAACTGGAACAGACTGCCACTAAAACTAGTACTGTTACCAGTCTGGAATGTCTGAGAGGCTTCCAGACTATTAAAACGCATGCTCACCTGCACCTCTTCTGTATGGAGACTGGTCAGCTGATGAGCTATTCACGCCAAAATTTGCAAGAGCATTTATGGCGATATACAAAAAAGGGAAAGACTCACCGCTCCAACCAGACTGCAGATCAATATAGACATCGGGTGCAGGCTGCAGTGTGCTCCCCTTGTCAAACAATATCTCTCCAATCAGCTGCATGAAATCGAGGCCCATAAAAATCCAACTTTTTTGTTGTAAATTCCATGCAAAGTTCAAAATACAAGGTATTTACACCACCATAGTATCTCTCCCACTCCGCACCTCACGCGTTTCACTACCAGGACTTAATCATCACCTCTATGATTAAGCCCAGGTGGGGAAACACGTAAGAGATGTTGGAGTGGGAGCAATACCTTGGAGGGAATTTACAACTCGGTTTTGTGCGGCTGATTGGAGCGATACACCATTTATGGTGGTTTGCTTTTGTCCCAAGATTAATGTCAGCTGTCTGAGACCTGGTTATGCTGCCAAGTGTAACAGCCGTGGGTGAGGCTCACAGAGCATTCTTTTAGAATGTGCCTTAGTGATGCAGGTACTTGACAGAGCAAGCAGAATCTTCTTCCCACAACTGCTTCAGGTTCTGGAGTGTGGGCAGGAGATCACAAATGGCTGTGATGACAAAATGAAGCCCTGATCCCTCCATCTCTCGTCAATCCATGTGATTTCTCTCTTTTTAAAGCTTTCAGTTAGTCCATTGGCCCTCCTTGGCCCTCCAGTCTTCTCATCTCCTCCAACATAAGCCGTGTCTTCTGCACTGTTGTTGCCTTGTGCCACTGAGGAGCTTTTGGAATGAGCCTGAGCCCGGCTCTTCATAATGAACTTGGCCAACAGCTTCCGATGGAATCCACTTCCTTCTCCCTCACTGTTTTCGTACAGTCCACCATACACCTAAATGCAAAACATTTATATATTGCAGCTTACCAATTCTTAGATGGTGGTTGCATGAGTTTTTTTATTTCTTACTATTTTTATGGGGTTTTTCTTTTATTTCAAACTGGTGATTTGGCCAGTCGACTTTTCAACTTCCTTTAGCAGGCCCAGCTGTCCAGCAAAAGTGGCAGATAGAGGGATTAGACAAAACACCTAACACTGAGAATGGATTAACTTTTATTCATGAATGTAAAACCTTTATCCAAAAAGTAAAAAATAGTTGCTGTAACTGCTTAAAAAATGTTGGCTGGAGTTAAGATTTAATTTGCTAGTCAAGTCTAAATCTAAATTTTTCAGTGCATCTAACACTACCCCCTTCACAGGCTGACAATGCTGCTGTCTGTCTGAGGGTGGATGATGATGGTTTACCCCTTTCAGTTGTTCCAATTGTTCAGTGTCCTTGAGCGTAGCATTGTGTCATCTACCCAAGGTCTTCTCTGGCATTTCTAAAACAGCTGGATCAGGGTTTCTATCAGGACGGAACCTTTGCTCCTTAACTTGACTTTTGACAATGGAGATTCTTCTGCACTTGCTTAGTTTTGATTAGGGATGCACCGATACCACTTTTTTAAGGCCGAGTACGAGTACCGATACTTTTCAAATACTCGGTATCGCGGCCCATACCGATGCTTGTATCGGTGCATCCCTAGTTTTGATGCTCTTCCTTGCCCAGAAAACTTTTGGGGCAAAGGGAAGTTGCCAGTGCTATATCCAGGTTGGCTATCGGCAAGGTGTTTGTGCTTTCCTGGGTTTCCTCCAGGTACTCCGATTTCCTACCGCACTTCAAAGACATGCTGCTAGGTTAATTGCCTCCGGTCTAAATTGGCCATTGTATGTATGCATGCAATAGGGACCATAGATTATAAACTCCTTGAGGGCAGGGACTAGTGTGAATGTTCTGTATGTAAAGCGGTGTGTAAATTGACTTGTAAATTTTTTTGTGTTTTATATAAATACCTGTAATAAGTAAATAAAATAATATCACACATATAGGCTTGTATTGGTAGTAAGCACTGACTAAATTGTAGTTGTTCTCCTCCCACCACCCATTTAGAGGCTCTGATAATCAGCTTCATTGCTGTAGTAAAGGCCAATAAGGAGATGGTGCAGACTGCAATAATGCCCACCGCCAGTGGTTGCCTAGTTTGATGTTGCAAGGCAAACTTGTGAAGTCCATGAAGTAGTGTTTTACCACATTTGGTCTTACTACAAGCACCTGAAAGAATTCAAAGGCAGTCCACAGTAGGGAATGAGGAACTGATCCATAGGTGTTGGCCAGGTTGAGTAGCAAGACGTGGAGATCCCTATCTTCTTTCTTAGCAGTCTTGATTTGATGCCATATCATGCTGGTAAGTTCAAGGCATCCCAAGAAGACTGTTATGCCAGCCCTTGTTGAAGCAAGTGGGAGGGGTTATACTTTTCTGGCCAACAGCTTTTTTTTTTGTTTGCCAGTGTCCAATTCCCCCTGTAGGTGGCAGTACAATCCAGTTGTCCCAGAATAACTGAATCCTGTGTCCCTTACTAAACTGATAGAAAACTTGAGTGGAGTCTGTTGACAGCCTCTAGTACTGTGGTCTGTAAAAACATTGATGAGGTCGTTTTTACAGACGGGTTTACTTAAGACAGCCTCTTTAAAGTAAACCTGTCATGAGACAAATACCAGAGCTGCCTGCAGATCTTCCCCTGAAAACTATAGAATTGTTTGTTTACTGGGATCAGTACTTGGGGCCCATTCACACTACATCCAGATCATCACCAGACCAGATTGTGTCGGGACCCAAAATGCATCCTAATGTATCCCTATGCTATTTCTGGCCTCTCTTCACACCAGCGCAAGTCCGTTCCAGGACAGAAAAATACTGCATGCCTCATTTTGTTTGGTCTGGAATGCACTGGAAGTGTGGGCAGGTTCACACCATTTTCCGGACCATATTTGGTCCGAAAAATGGTGTGAACCTGCCCTAAGTCATTGATCTGTCACTTAACTGGTCAAAATCCCTTAAAAGACATGTCACCACTGTTGCTGTTGATCCCTTGATTACAGAATGCATGAAGCAAATGGCTTTAGCTTTTTACTTGTGACAGTCTGCTAGAAGCTTCGCAGCTTATCTCTCGCTGGTGTCTTCTGTCAGTACACATGCATAGGGCACTTTGTTGGGAAGCGGAAGCTCCATGTAAGAAGCATTTTCCCGCATGACCTTAGAGGAACAATGTCTCTATTCGAAAAAACTCTTTATACTATAATCAAGGATACTTATAGCAAGAGCACCAATCTTCCTCAGGGCCAGTTCACACCTAAGTGCTGCACTATTACATGATGTTGTGTGTTTATTGCAACGATTAGTTGTGAACCGGCCCTCAGAGGAAGAAGCCCTAGGGAGCAAACTCTGAAGTCCTCCCCCTTTCTTTCATTTAAGAAATGTTCTTTTTCTTCACTTTCTCAACCTCTTCATCGTGACCCTCCAAGCTTGGCTCCCAGTCTACCCTATAAGTATTGCACTGAAGTCAGTCAAATCTTCAGATAAGCCTTCCTCTACATAACCGTACTCCCCTACTTTGCTGAGTGGGTGGACATTTGGTAACCTCTGCATACGCCTGGACAACTTGCATCTCCAACAGTTGGGTTCAGGAGGTGTCACCTGAGGGCACTGTTGCTAGTTGTATGCTTACAGGAACTAGGAGGAACTTGCTGGGTGCACTGTACAGTGGTACAGGCGCTGCTCATAAATGCTCTCCTGCCCTTTGTTAACTACTATTCCTTCCCTTTTATCTCTGTTTAACCCCTTTGCTGCATGGGCCCAGGTGAACAGCTTGCAGTTGAGTTCTAGTTTGTGATTGACCACCTGGGTTCTTCATTGGGGCTGTTTCCCTAACTTTTGCAACATGTCCAATACTCGAAAGAGGACCATTCCCCATTATGATGGTGGCAGAGCCCCACAGCTGGCCTTATGTTTTGGCTATTCTTTGTGCATCCTCAATTTCGATGGTCCCTGGACTTAGTCACTTAGATGTTTACAGGTCCTCCTCCACCTTCCTCCTCAGTTCTTGCCATTTCTTTCTGCATTGCTGGCAGCATGAATGAACATGGTACTAGAAAGATCCACGGGCAAAGAATAACCTACAGAAAGTAAGTATACATTTTTTGGGAATATGTTTGTCGCTATAAAACTCTTTCTGAAATAATGAAGTATGAGCTAAGAAGAAATGGGCTGTAAATACAGTTACCCGAGAATACAAGAGAATACATTTTTACCCTTCTGAAGCCACCAGTATTTCCGAGTCCTTCTCCTTAATTGCAGCCAGCATTTTCTGTTCTATATTTTAGGTATGCAAATTAGCATGATGGCAACATTGTCATCAGTTTGTGATCCCTAAGGGCCTTTTTACACCTATGCGTTTTACTTTTGAAACCAATGGAAACGCATTACAACTCATGACAACATGCATTAACGTGGGTTAACCTGTGTTGCAATGCATTTAGTATTGAATGTCAAGGTGAGACACTGTGAACACGAGTTGAAACGTGTCGTGATGCCTAGATGTGTGTCATGACTAACGTTGACCTGCATTTTGATACGTTTCAATTGATTTTAATGGAAACTGCATCGAGCAACCAAAGAATCCAGCCTAAGATTCTGAATGACCTTTACTTGCTTACATGATCGTTTGACACCAATGCAGTAAACACAAATGCCTTTCAGAGCATCCAAAGTGATTGTAGGGACTGGGGCAGTAATGTACAGTGGTTGTATGTCTTAATCGTATATTTTAGGACACAGGATCTCTTGGTCTTGGACCATGGGTTTTGCAGCTGCATTCAGGTAATTGGACACTGGCAAACTAAGCTGTAAGGACAGACATATATAAAAAAGCCTGCCAAAAATATCATCATTATGGATGACATGTAGGTATAGAACGAATGTGTCCTGGAAAAGCTTGGACTGGAACTTAAGGTCAATTATTACAATATTTAAACTCCACATACTTACCAAGCTTTTCCAACCCCCAATTAATGAGCTGCCTATATGAAGTTTAGAAGCATTCAATATAATGATCATCTTATTGAGATTGATTTTTTTTTTTCCCTTTTTTTTTGTTTAGCTTGTAGGTAGACGGTTGACTGATTTGGAAGTCTACTTTACGGGGATGGTCACCCTATGCAAAAGCAATTCCTGGCCTGCATTCAGAGAACCCACCTCCCCATCGTATTATATATAGAGATGTCCTGATGCGAGTCCTAATGGCCTGGATGTGTGATCCACCTGACCTTGTTTTGATGTTTCCAGTCTCAATATCTCAAGAACTGCATACAATGGAAAGATATGTGACTGTTGCATATTTTCTGCAAGTGGGCTGCTCTTGATTACTGTATTTGAAGAAACAGTAGTGTTATGTCAGTGACCTTTGGGACACTGTATTTCTAAAACATGTCATGATTATCATTTCTGCTTTGTGACGTTTAACATTCCCAGTGTTTCATATAACTGTTCACTTAAGAACCTTTTTTTTTTTGTACTAAGATGTATGTATAACTTTCATTGCCAACAGAGGAGATGGTCAACCATACTTGTCCTTGTCAAGTCTTGGTAACTGTTTTTTGTGCTCTTATACTATAACCACTCTTCATATGAATGGTGACTGTCCTGCTGCAACTACTTTACTTGATGCAATTATTCACTCCATTTTGTTAGATAGGGTTTTCCATAGTCTACTTGAGAGGGTGTTTTATTATCAAATATATTTTTATTCTTTTGTTTTCATTTGTTCAAGGTGAACTTGTGGCAAAAAGCTAAAATGCCTTTTGTTGACTAGGCACTTCCAGCTCCTTGAATGCTTGCTTCATTTCCTTACCTAGCTCCTGGTATCCTGAAACCCAGGCTGCACTGTAATGCAATTGCTGACCAGCTTCCTGGTCACTAACTGTCATCTCCCATCTTCCACTTAATACATATTGCTATTGGCCAGTGAGGCCACTTATCACTGTTGAATGGCCAGTAGTAGTCCACGTGCAGTAGGGTGAGGTGTGTCCAGAGCAGTGACCAAGGAAGCCGGTCAGTAGTAGTGTAATATTACCTGGGTTTCTGGGTGCTCAGGAAATGTGCCTGAGGGTGGAACCAGCATACAGGGAACTGGGGGTGCCTTTTTTCAGAGAATGTATGGCTTTAGAACTGTGGGAGCTATGTATTACAGAGCATCATGTGCCTTCCATTCAGAATAAGTTACTCTTTATAATCTTTTTTTTTGCCTCCCAGCCATGCCGACCCTCTTGCTTCAGTACTTTAAATATCTGAACAAGCATACAGATGAAGACTTTCTTCTGACTTAAAATTGCATACTTTACATCCATGACTAAGAAAGTATTAAAGCCAGAGGCTCAGCATAACCATCAACTATCATTTTCAGAACGAAGTCCGTGATGACCGCTCTGATATTTCCCTTAAGATGGGTTTACTTTGTCAGCTGACAATGCACGTAACTGTCATATTTATCAATGAAGTACATGCACAAAAGGCGCTAGATCACATATTAATAATATCCACTATTATTGGGAAAGGCCCTTTCATTGATCAAGCTGACCCGCTTTGGTAACATTGCTGACATGTATCAATACCCCCAGGGAAGGTGGGGTCCTGAGCAAAGTCCAACTATAGAGGTAGTAATGAGAGTGCCACACCCATAGGTCAAAAGAGGCCAAGATGGTTATTTTATAAGATATTCAGTAGAATTTTAAAAAGCCAACATCTTTCAGGGGTTGAACTCCCTTTCGTCGGGGCATGGGTCTTGTATCAACTAAAATATGACTGAGATCAACTGGATTACAATCATAATTGTGATATCTACATGGTAAGATTTTAACCACCATCAATGAGCTAAGTACTGCAAAAAGCAGCAGCAGGATTCAAACCCATTTTTATTCTGCTGAAGATCTTAGACGCCATCCTAGACTCTTCACCTATGGTTGTGGTGCCCTCACTACTGCTTATTTACTTGTACTATATTCATAACCAAATCCTCTTTCTGAAATGTCCTCCTTTTACTCTAGAGCCAAACCTCAAAGTCGAAGCTTAATAAGATTTGTCTAACATTTCCTTTTGTGTACAGACCAGCTTGTCCTACCTTCACTGTACACATCTGACATTCATTATTTTTATACTGCAGTTTTTGTTTTGTATGACACATACACACTCTTCTGTTGCTTTGCACTCATTTGTATACAGTATTAAATTGGTAAGACATGCAATCTATATATTTCATTATTTATTCACCTTTTACAGCATATACATTACTTGACATGTAACCAACCCTGGCAGACTGGTTGCTTTTCTTTTATTTTGAACCTTCTCCCTTGCCATTGTACTTCCATCTATACACATGATTTTAGAAGTTTGTGGAACCAAATTAAACTATAAACAGACCATTGCTGCTTTAATATAAGCAATCATTTCTTCAGATATTTATTTCCCTCGCTAGGTGTCCCCACAGCGTGATTTGTTCTGGGGGAAAGTCTTATAAACTCTAGCGGCAGACTGTGAAGCTTTAATTAGGCTGCAAATTTAAAGATGGGCTCCAAGCTTGTATAAACCTAAAGAATGGATGCAGTTATGTATTCATTAATAAGTAGTGCAGGTGGTGTACCTATAGGAATTTTGACTTGATATCCTTTTTTAATCACTTGTATTGTGTGAATGAGGGTCAGTACTCTAAGCCAACAAGGTTCTGTTGTTGTATGCACATTTGCTGACAAGGAACATGCTGAAAGAGAGCAGAGTAACCAGAGGGCTTACCTCATCAGTCGGTGTTTGCTTTTTTTTTGTATCAGCCAGTTATAGACTGGGGGGGGGGGTTGGTGGAGTGACTTAGCTATATTGCTCATTTGAAGTAGAGAAATCCATTCACAAATATCAACACTGCACTTCTATATATTGACATCTAGCCACAGCTCATCCACCCACTTCAGATTCATCACTCATCAACGTGAACGTCAGACCCACGTTTCTGAAGGTCTATGAACACTTGTGTTACAGCCTCTTGATCATCGGTTCTCCAGGTAGCAACAGCTATTGCCCTGTTCTGCTCTTCTTTCTACTTAGCTCTTTGATAACTGTCGAGCTCCATAGCAGCACAGCTCAGCAGAATTACAGCTTAAGTTCACCTAGAAATTTGTACCTCCTACCGTCGTCAAATAATAAAAAAAAAAAACTAGCCTTGTGTAACTCCGTTTTATTTAAAACAAGGTAAAAACTATCAAAATCCCAGCTGTAGCATGACTGACATGGTTTAGTCATTGACTTCATCAGGAGTATTATGTTGTAGGCTATGTTCACACATGCCTAGAGGATTTTAGCATGCAGGCTGGTGGTGCCCCTTCTGTGGCATCAGGGCGTTGTAACAATGCAATGTCCTGTTTCCTTTTTTCTTTCTCAAACTTCATTGAAATGTCAGTGACATTTCAATCACGTCTATACACCACAGCAGCGCTGCGGTGACTAAAGTGTTGCAGAAACAAAAAGGAAGCATGTCTGCATACGGCACTGCATATCACACCAGCATTGTGGTGTGAACTGGACACATAGGAAACAAATGTTTTTTGCCCCTGTGGTGACTGGTGAAAGTTCCGGGTGAATTGAAGCTGTAATCCTTTTGATATGTGCTGTGCACGAGATGGACTAAAGAGCTAGGTAGAATAACACAGGGCAATTACTGTTGCTACCGATGATTTCAGGTAGGCTGTACCACAAGCATTTATAAACCTTTAAGAATGTGGGTCTGACGATTCACGGTGAGTGTTGAATCTGATGTCTATTTGTGTGTAATGAAAAGTATGGCTGTTGGGAGTACTGTTATTGCAGTAGAGAGAAGTCGGGTTACAAGCCTGCCTGTACGCTTTAGCAGAGCTATGTAAACGTCAGGTTTGGATGGACAGAAATACAAAACCTTTAGCATAGAACAAGGCCCCCACATACACATTTTAACTGTTTGCCTGGAAATCATCTTGATGAAATGGGCTGTACTGGTCACTGCAACGTTATTGGATCGTTGAGTTTGACATTTCTCTCTGTCTTAAGAGTCTGCCTACAGTACCCCACTGTCATTGTAACAGAGCCAAAACAGTCCTCTAAATAATTTTTCATTTAGTTTGTGGTCAGGCGTGTTTCATTCAGTTAGTCCATCAATGCTAATATAACCTGCCTCAACAGTAATATTTATTAACAGTGTAATGTTCAGCTCTGTAACAGATGATTGCGATGTAGCTGTTTTTGGAGGGGTTTTTTTTGCCTCGCACCACTGAAGTCCTGGGTTTGACTACTTCCCTGAACTTGATCAATACTGAGTTTTATTACTTCATGTATTTATGTGGGCTTCTACCACAACTCCAAAATATACCAGCAGGGTAATAGGTGTCTGATCAACTTGCTTTGGGGACTTTAGATTGTCTGTTCTTTTGACAACCAGGGTATGATATCAATGGTTGTAAGTAATCTGTAAAGTGCTGCATAATAGGTCACTGCTCTCTAACAGGAAATAAAGATACAATAATGATTCTTCCCAAGCAATGTAGATGCAGTGTTGCTAGGAGTAACAGCTTGCCTGTCTACAAGGAAACCTTTCAACTACCAGATATTAAATATATAAATGTCAACACCTACTCCAAAATCTTCAGACTGACTGAAGAACACCCCCCTCCCTTTCTTAACCATGTTGTTCCAGAACTTTCAGGAAAGAAACATCAACTGGAAGCATAAGAATAAGGTCTTGGTAAACGTGACTCAAGGATCTGCCATGTACTTTAAAACAGTCCACAGTCTTTAAGCGTCTCCTTGATGACGATATCAGTCACAGCATCAAACACAAATTTAACATTTTGTGTGTCTGTGGCACAGGTCATGTGAGCGTAGATCTCCTTGGTATCTTTCCGCATGTTTAAATCAAGGAACTGTAATTTAATATAATTTCCTGCATCGTCATATGAGTTATTACCTACAAAAGAATAATCAAGTTACTAGGAATTCATGTTTATATTGCAGATGACCTGAATTTATCTATTACGTATGCTTTTGTTTCCTACCATCATAGTCCGGGAAACAGATGCTTAAATGAACTTTTTTGATTTTCTGCTCAAATAGATCCTTCTTGTTCAGGAAAAGAACGATTGAGGTTGCAGCAAAGAACTTGTGATTGCAAATGCTGTTGAACAGGTGAAGGGATTCATGCATACGGTTCTGAAAAGAAAAATTGGTTTAATCTCTTGATTTATGAATCACAGTGCTTTGAAATGTAGTTCTAAGCAGTCCCTGTGATGTGGGTGAAAGCAAGACCTATACTGTAATATAAAGTAAAACATTTTATAATCACCCAAGTGAAAGTATGAAAAGCTTAAAATAGCTTTTTTGGTTTTTTTTTAACTATTGTATAGTGGAACTGCTGCCAGTCATCAAATTGTTGCTTAGGCATTGAGGGGGATTTACTAAAGGAGTTAAGTATCTTTATTAAAAAAAAAAGTGAATATTCACTACAATTATCCAATCATGTGAAAAAAAAATGTTCACATTGTTGGGTATTCAAAGTGAACAGGAATTTGCTTTCCACATGAATATTCACAAAGTTTTTTTAGCAAAGGTTCTCAATCCCTATAGTGAATCAGCCTGAATGCCTCTGCAAAAAGGTGAGGATCAATGATCAGGCAGAGCCACCTCCTGTCTGTAATTGCCATAATCCCTTTCACATAAGTACTAATGCGTAACAATTTACATAGGAAGGGTTCTAAAGTAAGATTACAGGGGTATGGTAGGTATTTGGTAATTTGTTCTTTTTTTTTGTCTTCCATTGGGACACAGGAAGACTTAAATCTTCGGGTAATACTGCAGCCAACCGGATAATTGGACACTGGAAAACAAAAATAACTGTAGGCTAGCCCAGAATAACCCCTCCTAATACCAGCATATCTAATTTTTATGGTGTTGTAGAATGGATGCCCTTTCCTTAGCTCTGCTGTGTTGATGAGTAACCTATTTTTTGCTACTGTTTTTTTCTTCAATCAAGACTCTTCTCATTGCTACTGGAATGTTGTCTCTGACTGCTGCTATCCATAGCGGTTGTCCTCAAACTTTTGGAATACCATGTCTGGACCCATCTAGTGGTCTAGTTGGGGGGCTAGCCTAAAAGTGGCCTTCGGTGCACTGGGTTCTGCTTATTGTGCTTTCCAGACATCGTCCTGGTAAAAGAGTGCTTTGCAGGTCCAGAGCCACTGTCATTGCCTCTGCACTTGCCCTGTCTTTGAAGACTCCATTAGTGGGTTTGTAAGGCCACACACAGCAGGAGCTACCTCAATTGCATAAGTCGCTTGGAGCATTATTTGCCACAAAAGTAGTTGGCACTGACGTCATCCACGGGGTTGGAATATCACGTGTGCTCTGCTCTTTTTCCCATAATATCTGTCCTTTCAGCTAAGGCCTTTATTATGGTCATGCAAGACTTTTTGGCCCTAATCAGCTGTTTACTGACTTTGATTGCAGGGGCCACAGGTACACTCTCGCGCCCCCTGTCACAAATATCTATCTGTTATGCCTGCAGCCGTGATGGCTACTGAGCCATGGGCCGCAGAGACTCTGATTCTGAGCTGCTACTCCAATCCTTGACCTAACTATGAGGAGTCGCAGTCTACTGCTATTACTCCCAAGTTAATGGAGACTATTTTGGTGCTTATTGATTCAGTGCGCACCACTGTGAAACCAGAGGATTAGCCTGTTGCTTCTATCAGTGAGGTTTCCAGCCTTAAGACATTTAAAACTCCTAAGGCCGCAAAGAGTTTCCCTTTGAACTTGTTTTTCATCTGATTTCTCTATGGAGATTAGGAGCATCATAATAGGTTATTTGCTCTTCCCAAGCACCTGAATCTTTTTAGTGGGTATTTTGTACAGAAGGGGTCCATTCCCACTGTGAATCCACCTTGCAAAGACGCTTACTATTCCAGAGCACATGCCTGTCTTCAACCGATAAGCGGCTGGAAGCCCTCTCTATTGTTTTTTCTGGCAAGTCCTTCCTTTCATCTGATCCTGTCTGTGACTAAACTTTGTTTAATTTTGTCTGATTCATCAAAATTCCTTAAAAAGAGATCTAACCACTGCTGTGGTTAAAACTATCGAGAAGAAACAGGGGACTTTGAATATTGCACCCACGAAAGATTGATTGCACAAAAAGATTTGTGTACAAATTAACAAATTATATTACAGAATATAAAAATTTGACATATTAAAATAGATATACAATATATACAGTAGTAATTATATACATTTGTAAGAATGTTTTTTTAAATTGTTCATCCATGTTTTGCAATAAGAGACTATAATTACCGTAGATATAATTTTTCAGACAAATATACACGCTATATAAGTGACACTTTGAGCAATTATTCTCTAACTATCCGGAAGAAGCAGATAAAATCCAAGGAATGTGTTGATGTTCTAGCATGATAATAAAGTTATCTTAAGCTCTAACTATATATTGTAAATCTATTGGTTTTAAAATTTATCTTGAATTTTAATAAAATTTGTTATTTTTTATACAATTTTTTTTTTGCAATCGACTTGGGTGCTATATTCAAAGACTTTTTTTTCTCGATCTAATAGTTTTAGCGATGTTAGCACCTTAAAGGGTTATTACACCCTCAGTGGTGTTTGCATATATCTACTACTAGCAAGCAGTAGATATATGCAAAAACATTTATTTTTTTATACTTTTAAAAAGGGTTTAAACTTACCTGCGTCTTCGCTGCGCGCTCCCGTCCGAACATCTGAAGAGTCTCGGGCGGCCGCAAAGGATCTTGGGGTGGGTGCATGCACAGTTCAGATGTTCGGCCGGGAGATGAGGAGAGACACAAGGTAAGTCTATGGAGCAGCGGGCACCGGCACAAACTCCATGGGACGTCAAAGAGGACGACAGAGAAGTCAGCGCTGGAGGCATCATTTCAGGTCCCTAGAGCAGGATTGGGAAGGGGCAAAAAAAGTTAATGCCACTTCAAGATTGTAAAACTGTTTTGGCCCCCCTTTTTCTTAGTTCAAAAAGAAAAGAGAAAAAGTTTTATCTGCATGGGTTTCAAGGGGCAACATCTGTTCTACCTGGCTCTTGATAAAATTGTGAAGGTTGCCACTGGTGGGAAGAGCACCCATGTGCCTCAGCTGAACAAGTCTAAAGAACAGACTGTGAAGTATTCTTCCACTTTGGCTGTTAGGAAACATTCCTTTCATTTCTCTACTTCCTTAAACCTTCAACCAGTTGTTGAGACCCCCCATGCCTGGCTACTAGTCCACCTGCAAGGTCTTGCACTCAGACTGCCTAATTCTGAGACAAACCTTCCTCGGCATGAAGGTGCACCACCATCTTCCACAGTTGTGGAATGTTTGTTAATCTTTGTGGACACTTGGACAGCTTGCATCTCAGACACTTGGGTACAAGAGCTGGTATCTCAGGACTACAACCTGGAGCTTTGCTCCCTCCTTGGCTTCTTAACTCCATCCTTCCTGTGTTACTGCACAGATTAGGAGATCTCCATCGAGCCCTCTCAGGTCCCCTATATCAAAGTGTTATTGCCAAATTCCTATGTCCTAAACATACCTTTATGTCCCAATCTTTCCAGTGCATCAGCAGTTCTTGTGCTTTGCTCTAGGGCCTCTGCCTCTTGGTACTTTATCTACACCTTTGCTATACACTAAGGTGCTGGCCCCAGTATTAGCCCTACTGTACTCTCGTGGCATCACCATTATGGGACAATTAGAGCCCACCCTGGCTGTTCCTCAACTGGAGGTAGTCTATCAGACAACATATGTAGGTCTTGAACCTTCAAAAATTGTCCCTGAAACGGTCTCATTGTTTGGAGGACCTGGGTCTAGTGCTGGACCTCGCTCAGTACAAAGTGTTCCTTCCACAGGGATATCTTCAGACTCTCTCGTCTCAGACTCATGTGCTGCTGTCCTGGCAGAACTTCCAGCCTTGTCAGCAATGTACATTTCCGGTGCAGCCAATTTGCAGGCAGATTTCTTCAGCCAGCAGTGCTTGGATTTAAGGGAGTGCTCCCTTTACCCAGAGGTGTTCCAGGATCTGTGTTGCAGGTGGGGGTGCCATATGTGGACCTCCAGGTTCAACAACAAATGGACAGATTTGTCTTCAGGTACAGGAATCTTTGAGCAGAAGCAGTGAATGCTCTGGTGGCTCCATGGAATCCGTACTATGCCTTTCCTATCTGAAAGTTCTTCCTCGTTTGTTTGGCATAATCAATAAAGAGGACATTCCAATGCTCCTCATTCCTCTGACCTGGACCAGGCAGATGTGGTACACTGACCTGGTAAGACTTCTGGCTGACTCTCCATGAGCACTGTCCGCTCATTGGGATTTTTTGTCCCAAGGACCAATTTGCACCCTGTTTCACGGTTACTGGCTTTAAGGGCATTGCTGTTGATGCCTAGATTCTTAAGGTGCCCACACACCTTGCAATAATCGTACGATAATTGTGGGAAATCCCGCGATCGTACGATTATCGCAAGGTGTGCGACTTCTGCTACTGTAAGGTTGCACGAAAACCCGCCGAGAATCGTAAGATTGTCGGCGGGTGTGTGGCATGTTCGTAAGATAACTGCCCCACGGGCTGGTGTGCGCAAGCGCACACTGCCCGTTCAGCATTGCGGTCATCGAAAGCCCGCCCCTCACCGGGCTTCCCCCAATGTTAATGTCAGCACTTACCTTAAATGATGTCTCCTAATCCGATCTTTCCTGTCCATTTCAGCTGTCCCTCCAGCGGTGCGGCGTCTCTCCGATCCAGCGCTGACTCCTCTGTCCTTGCTGGCACTTCCTGTCCTACGGTGTCTGCATGCGGGTGCACGCGTCCATAGACTTACCTTGCGTCTCTGCTCGTCTCCCGTCCGAAAATCCGAACTGCGCATGCGCCCGCCCCAAGATGCATTGCGGCCGCCAAACAGTTTCGGATTTTTTTCTCTCTCAACTTTTTGCCTATATGTACTGCTTGCTAGCAGTACATATAGGCAAAAAAACCGGAGGGTTTAGAAACTCTTTAACAATGACCTTTATTGACTTGCATGGAAATGTGTGTGCTTAGGTGTGAACTAGGCCTCATTTGGTTCCTTTTTGATCTGCTAAATATACCATTTAAAGGCTTTAGTTACATTTGTTCAAAAACTGTAAAAAAAAAAAAAAAAACTGTTGATCATGCCAGAAATCTTATCAGTTGAAAACTTCATGTGCGGCTTCTCCATCTATGTTATGGAGAAGAGGAGAAGACAAGATTTATGTAGTCCTGTCCAAGGGTGGTCCAGAGCTCTGTGGGGTCTGCCCGGGGCTCTGTGGGTCTAACAAGGCTGGTTAGACTCCCCAGAACCTTGGTGAGGCTCCACAGAGCCTTGATGCTCTAGTGAGACCCCAAAGAGCCCTGGTGAGACCCTAGAGAGCTTTACGGATCCCTGGTGCTGGTGGGACCCTACAGAGTCCTGGTGAGACCCTACGGAGCACTGGTTTTACCAGTGCTTCTTGAGGTCTCACTAGGGCTCTTTGGGGTCTCACCAGGGCTCTGAGGGGACTAACCAGGCTAGTGATGAGACCCTACAAAGCCCTGGTGCTGGTGAGACCCTACAGAGCCTTGGTTTAACCGGGCCAGTGTGGGGTCTCACCAGTGCACTTTGGGGGTCTCACCAGGGCTCTGTGGGGTTTCACCAGCCCTGGTTTAACCCCACAGAACCATGTTGGGACCCTACCCTGGTGGGCTCTTTGGGATTTGACCAGGGCTCTGTGGGGTCTAACCCAACTGGTTAGACCCCACAGAGCCCTGGCAAGACCCCACAGAGCCCTAGTGAGACCCCACAGTCTCACCAGTCTTGGGGTTTCACCAAGACTGGTGAGACCCCCACAGAGCCCTGCTGAGACCCCCACAAGGCCCTAGTTTAACTAGGGCTCTTTGGGGTCTCACCAGGGCACTGAGGGGTCTAACCGGACTGGTCAAACAGCACAGAGCTCTGGTAAAACCCTACAGAGCCCTAATTTATTCAGGGCTCTGTGGGGTCTCACCAGGGCTCTGCGGGGTCTCACCAGCCTGGTTAAACCCCACAGAGCCCTGGTAAGACCCCACAGGCCTGAGTGGGGCCTCAAGTTTAGGTTTTGCCTAAGGCCTCGCAAACTCTAGAGCCGCCTCTGGGTGGCAACACTGCTTCTCCACAGATACAGTATGTTGAAGTGTCAACCTAGGACAGGAAGTGCGTTACTGACAGGATCACCAGGTGTAAATAATGGGGAGAAAGCTAAAAAGAAAAGTAATGCAGCCACCACACATACATACTGGTAACCTACAATATAATAACATTTTGTTTTGGGTTTAGATACACTTTTAAGCTGAAATCTGGGACAAACAAATATATTTTCTAAATACAGTACAAGAGGCATGTGTATACTTACCTGAATCTTTTGTGTTTTGTGTATTTCTTTCAGATCTTTGCTGTAATCCAGCATGAAATGTTGCCTTTGTGCAGGAGTGTCCTGTAATTAAGACCAGTCACTGCAGCTCTCTCTTCTTGTGCAGCAAGACTGGTCTTGTATCTGCTCCCTGTAGTCCTCTGCAGGCAGCCTGTAATGGGTGGGCCTCCTGGGTCCCTCCCAAAGCTCTTTTCTCTGCACAGGCTGCCCAGGGATGAGGTCACTGCTACTTTTATAAGACAATAACTGGATTTGCAAAGGCATTTGGTGCACATAAAGTAGATGTATATCCTTTGTAGCTGTTGAGGAATATACAGTATTTAAACAAAAGTGTATTGGCCCAGAATTCAGCTTTAAAGTAATGAAGGGTTACAGAAAACATGGAAAAACAGCACACACATGAAGTTAGGGGTGGGGAGCATCATTATGGGGAATGCATCATTTCAGTAACTAGAACATTTTGGATATATTTTACTGCATTGCATTAGTTCATACATACCACTTCCTCATCCTCCACCAGAACCATGTCATAAGCACTTAATGCACCACAAAATATAATGCAGGTAACTCCTTCAAAGCAGTGAATCCACTTCTTGCGCTCTGACCTCTGTCCTCCTACATCAAACATCCTAAAAAAAGAAAACACTAGTGATTTTAATTGGTGGAATACAGCTTGATTTTTTTGAATCTTGCTTGAACATACTGTATCATATTAAGTGGTCCTATTTTTTAAAGTTTATGTAAACCCAATCACTAAAATCTCATGTAATCCTTAGCATGTTAATGTGATTTCAAACAGTGGCGTAACAATCGCCATAGCGACCCAGGCAGCCGCTATGGGGCCCGGCCAGGGCATCCCTCTGATGCCATGCGGGCCGCCATGACATATCAGGGTGCTGGCTGTCAAGAGGAACGCGCCGCTGATCACTGAAACCTGTCATTGATGTGTGCAGCGGCGCGTTCTTCCTCGCATCTGCCGCTGAGCCGTGTCAGTGACAGCCAGCAGCTTCTGCAGAAGAGACTGGACCTGGTGTTTGCAGTGAAGGAGGAAAGGCTCTTTTCTCGGTGGTGTTTTTGGGGGACTTTTGGACATCCATCGATATCAAGTAGGCAAGCCTCAATGTACCATTTAACACGGGCATCAGCGGTTCTTGTGCTTCGCGGTAGGGGAGGAGCATTACCAGTTTGTGGCCTCGCCCTTTAGCTTAGCCATGGCTCCTTGAGTGTTCACCAAAACATTGGTGCCTATTTTAGCAGTCTTGAGGTCAAGGCAGATGGGTTACCTGGACAATCTTCTATTGCATGTGGAGTCTTACTCAGTACAAGAATCCAACATGCTCATTACCATTCTGACTCTGGAGGAGAATGTTTTTGTTTTTTAAAATTTATTTTAAGTCCTTGCTGATTCAGTCACTTCACCTGGAAGGTATTCCTCCCTTTGGAAAAACTGCAGAAACTAAAATTTTAGGTTCACCTACTGTGTACTCGCAGGTGGTTCTCCATTCACCACTTCATGAGAATTTTGGGTCTTGTGGTAGCAGCCTTCAAAGCATATCCTTATGCTCAAAACCACCCCGGCAAGTTGCAGTAAGAGCAGCAGCTTGCCTTAAGCACAATTACATTTCAGGCGTCAACACTTGTGGTCTTATGTGGGCATTCTCTGGCATTGGTGCCACTTGTCTGCACCTTTATTTAGGGCGTTACACACATTGCCCTTACAGTTTGGCCACCATTGAACCTTAACCTGGTATTGTTGGTGTTGCAAAAAAGCACCTTTTAGGGATACTAAGGAGATTTTGCTGCTAACACACATTGGTGTACCTAATAGCCATTACTTCCATGCATAGAGTCTTCGAACTGGAGAAATTGCAAGCCTCCATTTTTGGTCCTTCAAAAGGGGTAAGGTCATTGCAAATCCTAGACTCTCCTTTTCTGCCTAATGTGGTATTTGACATTTCTCTTGAATTAAGACATTGTCCTCCTGCTGCTTTGTCCCAAGCCAGTCTATCCTAGGGAAATTGGTTTACAGTCTTTAGGGTGTATTTGAATGTCACGTCTCAGTTTTACAGGTCAGATTTGCTGTTTGTGGTTGTAGAGGGCCCACATAAGGGAATCATAATAGGAACTGCTGTTCTTACACGCTGGATCAGGCAAACTATTGCCCAACTTATGCTATCAAGCACTATATGCACTTTTTCTGGTTACAGAGCATTATATGATATCGGTCAGTATTGTGCATATTATTTTATCATATCCTCCCAACTTGCTCCGGCCCTATGTTGACATTCGGGAGCAGCGCTGTCATTATGGCAGCTCTGCTCCCGAATGTCAACAAAGGGGCGGAAAAAGACCAGTGATGTCACTCTTCGCTCTGACATCATGACTCACTCCGCCCCTTTGTTGACATTCAGGTCAGTACTGTCATTTTGTGGCGAGAGTTCGTCAGTATTGGTGGGCGTCGGGTATTTTTTCTTTCGAAGAGTCGGTGGTTGTTGTTCATCATGATTGACGGGGATCTACATCGCTGGATGACGTGATTGACCTTGGGATTACATTGATGGACATTTTTTTTTTAATAAAAGACTTGTCAAAAATGTGTGTTTATTTACAATGTTACTGTTTATTTGGTGAATGAGTAAGGGTAACAACTACTCCTTACTCATTCACGAGGGGAGCAGGATCTGGGTACCCACTTTATGAAAGGGGCACCCAGATTCCTATAAGCCCCCCTGCCCGCAGACCCCCACAACCTCCTCTTGCTTCAATATTGTGGATCACTGACCCAGAATACATATACAATCTGACTTTCCTGATGTGCCATCGTGTTCCATGTCAGTAACTTAGAAAGCTTTGAAAGTAGAGGGTCTTCATGACAGAAAACTAGCATTTTAACAAGGATAACTGCAATTGCAGCCTACATATTACAAAGGGCTTACTTTTAAGTTTATATGACATCCGCAAATGGTTAGTGGAGCTGTTTTTTAAACATAGGTGAAAATGAAACTAGTGGTGCTTGTTGCCCCATTTTCTAGTGCAAAATAAAACAAGCATTTTTTTTTCAGGTAAGCCCCAGTCTGTTTTAGTTGTGATTTCTTTGTGTAATGGGTTATGAAAGGTGTAAAAAAAAGAAAGAGAGAGAGAAAAAAAACCTGAAATGAAGATCTTTAAAGGAGAACTGTGACTCAATGATTCCTGTAGTTTTCACTCTGGATCGGAGGACATCTTGTTCATTCGGAATATAATTAGATGCTGTGATCCTATCCAGCTGATTTAAGTAACTAGTAATAAAAACAAACAAAAAATCATGATAAAAAAACAACAGTAGAGGTGTTGTGCAGTGAAAACATAGTGTCCTTCTTTATCCAAGGGCCGGGTACTATTGCACACGGGTATTGTGTAGCAGTTTCTAGCATTCAGATTCTTTTGGAAAGGATAAACCAGTTGTAAAACCTGACTGCATACAGTGTAAGCATTTTAGGTGAAATACATTAAACTGCAAAAAGGGAAGCAGTTTTATTTAATTTTCTCAAATTCCTTTTTCATTTCCTCTTAACTCTATGTTTGTGTGTGAATTGTTGCTCACATGTAAATGTATGCATTAGTTAGTGGTTCTGCATGCTAATACCCCTTCATTTTAAGCAGATGCCTACTTAAAATGAGCAGAAAGAAGTGGCATGTGCTCTGTCCATGATGCCAATGGATTCAAGTACATAAGCAGAGATTTCTACACGAATCATGACAATAAAACTTTTTGTTTTTGTTTGATATAAGATAATAAGGAATAAACCTTTATTATTGCTATTAAACATTAATTCCAGCTTGGGTACCAAACTGGTTAGTATACACAAGCAAGAGCAGAAGGTTATCACTCCCTACTCTTCACAAATTAATAGTACTTTAGCAATCTGCACGTTTTTATGCATGATTGCTGCGCGGTCAGGAGTTGCACCGGTGTGAACCTGGCCTCAGAAAATCACTCATAGCATCTTATGAGTTCTGCTGCGTATCATTCAAGGAACACTTTGCCCTGTGAATTTATGGATTATGTGGCACTGCTTCCATACATCTTACTTTATGGCACAGTCACTTCCCCATTTCACAACCTATTCTGTGTGGTCTTTTTTATTTATTTTTTTTCTACAGATTTGGCAATTGATTTACTAAAGCCCAAAAGACTGTCAATTTGCAAGGGAATTTCCCCTTAGCATAGTGAATGAGGTGAAGCTCTGCTGATTTTCATCATCCAATCCATGTGCCAGCAAAATACTCTTTTATACACTATTTGCCTTTTCTATGCCCCTCGTGTTCAACTCACTATGGAGCAGAGTCATTGAGCTGATATTCAGCTGCTCTTTCAAAAGAGGCCTGTACGCCATCATCTTTCCAGAGGCTCTTGATCACATCCACAAGTTCTGGAGGCATTGTGCCTTCCTCTATTGAGTCGGCGAGGTGGCAAAGCATACGACCATCATCCTGTTAGGAAAAAAACAAACAAAAAAAAGCAAAATATTGGTGTTCTGATTCCTAAAACTTGCAAATTGAGTCAATTATTATACTGGTGCTACAGGATGACCTGCCTTTCCAGCAGTTTGCAAACATCCAACATGTTGCCACTGCATTGTGTTGCATAATATAGTTTCTAAATGCTTTACGTTGGTCCTAAAGCAAACCATCTAGCATAGACATGGTATAGTTTAAACCAGAGGCAACATTTATAAGAGCTTGTACATTTGTAAGGATGTATAGTGTCTTTAAAAGTGAGTAGCCCACCCACCACTTATGCTCAATATGTCTTAAGCTTGGAATATCCACAACACTAGACTTAGCACATGACCAACGTAGGACATTTTTTTCTTTCTTTCAAGTACAGCGTGGCCACATTGTATTTGGTCATTTACAGTGGACCAAACAGTAATACCCATTTAGCAAACACAGACATTTTTCATTCAAAAGTTTTCACTACTGAAATGGAAATATGACTATTTCACGCAAATGTAATATTTTTTTTTGCGAATTGAACATTTTGATGCAAACACTATCATAAGATTAAATAATAATAATAAAAGAAAACACTTGTGCTTTGTGAATTGACACCATGTGGAATTACCTGAAAACAGTTGCATGAATTTGAAAACCAACGGATATGGCACAACTATAGCAGCCTCACATAAAGCAATGGACAGCAAGTCCAACATATAAATGTGAACCCCGCATTTAGCAGCTCTGCTATAGGAAGCATGCAACTACAGTTGTGTGTGTAAATTCAAATACATTGTATATATACCTGGACCTGATCTCAAGGTAAACTTCATTATTCATTTGGCCACCTTAAAGTATTTCCTAGTTCACACTAACCGCTTTACTTGTGTCACTGTAGTCAATGCCAAGGGTGGACATTGCACGGATTATGGCTAGGATTGACTGAAGCACGTTGCCATAGATAATTGATTTGAACTCCAAACATTCTTCCTCGTTGTATCCCGCTTGATGGATGATTCTTACAAAACAAAAGGAACATAGCAAAAAAAAAAGGATGAATTAAAGGAATTCAAGTTAAACAATTAATGTTACAGCACATTAGAATGATGCAATGTAGTTAAATTCGTGTTCACTTACTTCATCTGCTTGACGATGGTACTCTTTCCAGACTCGCCAGCACCTGCAAAGATACCAGTAATCAGCGTTATTGTTATTACATATGCTACCAAGGTTTATCTTTATAAGCCTTAAAGTGATACTAAACACAGCAGTAAACCCTTAAAAATGCATTCAAGTACCTAACTGTTATAAAATGTAGCTTATTTGTGCATCACTCAGCTGATGTTCCTGAAATCATCTGTGAATCCATGCTGACATTGTCCTTCCTTCCGCTCCAATCTTACTCCTGTGATGGACTGCAATCTCAATATAAATTAGTAAACTAAACGTGAGATTGTAGTCTATCGCGGGAGTGAGCTTGGAGGGTGGCTACTTTACAACACACACAGGCACCATAGGGAACAAAAGTAATCACCCTCCAGAAGGAAGGACAGCGTCAGCACCAATTCAGAGATGATTTGAGGATCTACAGCTGGGTGATACACAAATAAGATACATTTTTGTTAATAGTTAAGTTACTTAAATGCATTTTTAAGATTTAACTCCTGAGTTTAGTGTCCCTTTTAGAGAGACAGGAGGGACAGGCCAAAGTGCCGTGTTTCTAGGTTAAGTCATCAATATTTGTATAAAAAGCACCCAAAGTTTTAGGGCTTCCATGGGCATTATTAAAAAAAAAAGATTAAACTACATGCAGGCAACTGGAGTCTGCTGTTTGTGTCCGGTGCATTTTACTAAGATCAGTTTGACTACAGCTATACTTTTTTTTTTATATTTGAGTATAGCTTAACTTTAATCCACTTGCACATTAGCTTCCTCTCATATGTGACAAATCCTTTACCTTTTTTGCCACTATACAGGAAGAAATGTGATGAAGGAGTTGCACAAACAACACTTATATGTGGTAATGGATCTCCTGTTCCCAAAACTACCAGGATAATACAGGATATAGGCATGAAAGAAAACAGAATGGTATGCACTATTGTTCTTCCCTAGCCCATTGTCCATGGGACAGATTCTTTAATATTGTATACAACATATATTTTATCTTATTAATTTATCTAGCACTAGTATATAGGTCTAGGAACTCGCAACCCAATGTCCCTACTACACTAGGGCCAGTTTGGATAGAAGTCACTTGCACCCCCACACATGCACACACAAAAGGGAGGTGCAGGGTTAAATTAATTCCTGTGATCACAGAAGCCAAGTTAAATTTAACAGCTTATATATAGATCTCCTTATGCACTGAGACCTGGACCATATTTACCATAAGACCAAAAGAGAGAAAGTTGTAGGTAGGCAAATGCAGCACTGTGAAATGGAGGAAGGAAGTGGGTGACTGAGCATTTGCCCTTTCCCCCATTTTTCTAAAAGGGTCCCCTTAATAGGGCTACTCTGGCCTTGTAACTCTGCAGAGTGGCAGGGATGGAGTGCACAGAGTTCCAGCACCTGACATTGAAGAAAGATAAAGTGAAGTGAGGGATGGAAGTGATATTGAAGAAGTGCGCAGAGCTTATCCTTATTTAGGAGCAAGGGGAGAATAAAGGGGGCTGAGCAGAAGAATTTGCTGCATTCTGCAGAGCCACATATGGGGGCTCTGAACAAATCCATGGTTCAGCTCTAGAATCTAGATGAATGTTTTGCTTAATGCTAATCTGCATTGAATTATATGGCTACATGCACAATGTAAAGCTTTGTAAAGTCAGGGGGAGTCGTCTCCTGTTAATTGATGAAAAGGCTTTAACTCTAACTCTCTGCCAAAAGAAATGGTCAGAGGCAGAGATTAGAAAGACTGGCTGTGGGAAGAGCATGTGGGTGGAGTCTGTTGGTGGGCAGGGCCTGGACAGGAAGTGTTGACAGATTACTGCACTGCACACTTTGCGAACATGACCAGGTGAAAGTGTTCTCTATCTCTCACCAATGTTATGGAACCCTTTCATCTGCATATGCCTGGGCTGAACCCTTGTGATTCTCACTGCTATAGGATGGCTGAGAGTCAGAATGTTCTGGCAAAATAAGGGGCAGAAGTTGAAGTAGGGGGTGGAGCTAATAGTTGAATTGTATTTAATGGGCTGAAGGACACTGACATCTGCACTGGATGATGAAGTCACCCTCTCCTTGGCTGTGCAAAGGAAGTCCTCCCTTTACATCAGAGTACCCACTTCACACCAGGATCCCCCTTCACATCAGAATCCACAACAGTGGAGCACAGTATGTTGATAGACAGTAGGTGGGACGCTGCTTTCAGTCGGGCAGTGCGACAAGAGCAGTGCACAGTTTGACGATAGAATACATATCAGGAGAAGTGAAAGATACTTGAGGGGAATGAGAGGGGGGAAGGAAGGTAAATGAAAAAACTGGACTACTTGCCTGCCTTATTGAATGAATATGGGACCCAGCATTTAAGTTTGAAATCTGGGACAATCCAGTAATATACAGGACGAGTGGCAACCCTAGTTACTTGACCTACTGTACACACTGCTATTGCCCAGGAGCTGAGAAGATGAGTGGAGCTAGCTCTCCTCACTTGCTGTGTTTTAAATAAAGTGACACTAAACTCAGGAGTCACATCATAAAATGCATTTAAGTACCTTATTAACAAAAATGTACCTTATTTGTGCATAATTTTGCAGTAGATTCTGAATTTATCTCTGAACTCATGCTTACACTGTCTTTCCTTCTGGAAGGTGGCTACTTTTGTTGTTGCAAAGGCGGCAGAGGCCCCTGTCATGACTCTGTCCCTGTATGGATTATTGCTCTTCCTTACACAGCATCATTAATATTGCATGCAAAACATGGTTTTATCTTATTAATTATTATTATAGTGCCAACATATTTCTTATTGATTTTAGAAGTATTTACGATCTCACAATCTAATGTGGGTTAGCTTTGGTAGAAATATTTAAAAACCATCAACACTTCCTTCAACCTTCTTTGTAATAGTAGTACTAACCACAACAATAGATAATGTTGCTGAAGAGTTGCAATTTCTAGTTAAACCATATAATATTATTATGCAGAGCATGTTTTTTTTTTCAAATGAGAGTACTGTCTTACAAAAATACCAGTTGCTGAAATGAGAAGTACTTCACGACCATGGGCAAGTCACAAATTTCAGGAAGGTGGTAAGTCTGATCTGAGGCCTAAAGTTTTTATGTCCAGTTTTTAGAGAGGTACTGGAGAAAGAGGGGTGTACTGTATATGGAGCCTAATGTTTTGCATCAGAGGTTATGCCATCCTACCTCAAATTAGTGGCAATAACCACTGTACTGTTAAATATGTTTTTTTCTCCTTGTATGTGTAGTTGTTACAATAGACAAAGTGTAAATACAGTATTGATGTGCAACCAATCTTGTGGTTCGTGTTTTTTTTATTGTTTAGGGGTTCAAGGACTGTGGAGTGGCAAAGACCATAAGAGAGCTCATCTATGTCTGAAACTGACTAATGACCTGTGCTGTGTCTAAATACAACCTGTAATAGAATAGTTATTTACATGACTCTATGCTAACCATTATTAAAATATTGATATCAGCCACTGGAAAATATAGTAGTCAACCAAACTCCCCTTACACTCATCCCACCAATGTCCTTTTCTTCTTTATTGCTGATATTTATAGCTGT